>NC_064641.1:294856312-295159342 GCF_023864345.2 Schistocerca serialis cubense
CTTGGCATTTTTGGTCCCAAAGAAGTCACCAGATGACACTGGCAAATACAGATTTTGCAGTAACTACTGATACATTAAAGCATGACAATCATCGATTCTCATCCAATATCGAACATAACGGGAGCTCTGGACAGCTTAGGTCAGTGTAAATACTACTCCACTTTGGATTTCAAGAGTAGGTATCATTAACTGGAAGTTACGCCAGAAGATTGGCCAGAGACAGCTTTTACCATTCCCTGGAGTCATTTTCAATATCGTCGAATGCCATTTATACTTGAGAATGCATTAGCCACTTTTGTAAGATTATTGGTTGGTGTACTTAGAGGCTCGAAGCCATGGCATTGTATAATTTACCTTGATGCCATCATAGTGTCTTCAAAGGACTTGGAAGGAAATGTTCAAAAGACTGAGGACAGTATGACTAACGCTAACCGTAGATAAATGTCATTTTGTGGCAACGGAGGTAAGTTATCTTGGACCCCACGATTAGTCAGAAACGTGTGAGAAAACATCCTTGCTTAATCTCAGCAGTTAACATTATGTCCATTTTTGATATTTCTAAACTTTAAAAAAACATTAATTCTGTCGTGCAATGCAAGCGGTAGTGTGATTGGTTATGTCCTTAGTCAGAATATAGATAATAAAGAAAATCCTGTAACCTACACATCCCGACTGCTGAACAAAGCAAACTGTTCCACGAATGAGAAGGACATGCGGCAGTTATCAAAGTAGTGGAGTAGGACTGGTTTAACTCAACGGATCTTGTCTGGAAGTCACTGATAACCCCTGACCCCTCCACTCCACCAGGCAAGAAGTCATCAAAGCACAGGGCCGTTATTGGGACAAAGGGATATTGCTGTTGTATGCTGAGGCCACTGGGCAAATGGGGGTTAAATTTCCTCTCCCCGCTACCCTACCATATAGACATAAATGCGATTGCGCGATCGGCGTAAGGCACGCTTTGATCATTGCAGCGCAAGGAGTGTCATGAAGCGACAGCAGCAGGATCAGAGATTATTCAGGCAAAGGAAGGCGCATTTGGAAGTATCTGTCCATACATTGTTAATACAAGTATTACTAATATTGTTAGTGTTATTAATAACCCTGTTAAACTTTCATGTCCAACAGCACAGTGCGCCCTTGATGCAGCGGTAGCAGAAATACTGGATCAGGATACAAGGGTGTTCGACTTACTACTGCGTGCGCCGCCACAGTAGCCGGCAGCCGGCACAGAAAGTGTCGGTGGCGCCCGTACGTCAGAGCCGCATACCAAGGCTTTGGGGAATATTCACGCGACCATATCGTAAATATGATGCAATTAGAACAATATGTAAATGTCTGTACTACTCCAGTGCCGAAGTCTACAACAGTTGACAGCACACGTAGAGAATCTGTGGAAGCGGATTATAGAGATGGAGTGTCGATATATTTAAATGCCTCTATGAGGCTGAACGCAACACAGGCCGAATTTGAAGTCCTGTAGAAAGTAATTATCAGCAAGATTTTGTGTAAGAGGTATTATTACAATCCAAACAGGTTAATAAATAATATATCTAGAAAAATATTCTTATTTCCCGCCCCTTCCCTCCCAGTCTTATAAGTCAAATGTTATAAGACTCGCTAGACGGAGACGGAGACGGAGACGGAGACGGGGACGGGGACGGGGGCGGGGACGGGGGCGGGGACGGGGGCGGGGGCGGGGGCGGGGGCGGGGGCGGACAGAGGGAGGGAGAGAGGGAGGGGGAGGGAGAGGGAGGGAGAGAGGGAGGGGGAGGGAGAGGGAGGGAGAGAGAGAGGGGGAGGGAGAGGGAGGGAGAGAGAGAGGGGGAGGGAGAGGGAGGGAGAGAGAGAGGGGGAGGGAGGGAGAGGGAGAGCGCTAGGTAGTACGACACTTTGACATCTAGCATATAACACCAGGATACACCGAAAAAAGGGTGACATAATTTACTACTGATGTCACTGCAAGTTTTCAAAGTATCATGCAATAAAGGCCGTTAATAGCGACTCACAGAAACAATACCTGTCACTGAACAATGAGTGACGCCGCCGAACAGCGATCCACAGACGCCCGCCTCACTGCTCAACTCTTTGACGCCGCTCTACCTCGGCTGCTCTCCAGCCATCAGCCACAACCCACCGCAGTGGAGAGCACGTTGCTCAGTGGAGAAGACGTTGCAATCGGCGTCTCGTGTGTCCAAAGTGAGACCCCTGCCGACTCAGCACAGCGCAGCATTCTGGGCCAGCTGAGGATGCAGTGACGTCGTCGCCCGAAACACACAGAAATCGTCTCGCGTGATACGAGGAGAATCGCGTCGCTTAAAATGATAAACATCCAGTACTGATGTTCAGCACTATACCTGGAGATATTAACTACGTTAACATACTACCAAGAACCATATTCCGTAACGAAATACAACGATAAAAAGAATTCTGCAATGCAACAAATACGTGACGTCACTATCAGGGCCACTAAGATGAGTCTTTAAAACCGTGACGTAACTCTGGGCGTTTAAAAGTAGTGTGGGAAGCCGATTAGGGCCGTTTACTGCCAGCAAGCATGTACACATTCGTTATATAACAGTGTGTACGATTTCCCATACTTGTGCCTGCTATCACATCGGCCCAACACGCCACCAAGCTACCTTTCTCAGCTCAGATAGAATGCATAGATTTCCGTTATTCCATCGTCAGTATACCTCCTAACTGAACAACAGTATTTACACATCTAACAGTGGGCATTAACAGTCTACCGGGAGTGTTTTCTAGCAGAGTGATGCACCATGTATTTTGAAAAATACACCATATATTTTGAAAAAAGAAAAACCATGACTGGTGGCCGGGAAAACAAACAGTTAGTTTAGAAGCAGACCATGACTCAGACACTGTCGTTAAGATGGAAGTGCTACTATCAAACCGTAACTGTCCATACGGTTCATTTGTGCACTTCGGGCTGGTAATAGAGTAAATCGTCGAGTTGATGACCGGAGTTTCTGGTAGCGCAAGGCCAAGTTAAGAAAATAATTTGCTCACACAATGGCCATTTGGATTTGAAAATGCATTTATACTGTGTTTTATTTTGCTGGCCAGACTTCCGGCATAAGAAGTCACCCCCATTCCGCTAACGACCTTACAAAGAGGTCGGAGGAATGGACAGAGGGTCAGGGCACTCCCTTGCCCTTGTGGCAGCCCTATAGGCAGAAGCATCAGCAATGATCGAAGACATAAGGATGCAGAAGGCAATGGAAACCACTGCATTAAACACACGTAACGTGTGTCCACAAGAACAAGGGGCCAGTAAATGAAAGAGTGTCATGATGACCTCTCCAATTGACAAAATATTCTGGACTAGTACCCCTTTGTTTCACCGGGAGGAGACAGCCACGCAGGAAGTGACTATGAGCGAAAGATTGAATAACCAACTAAAGGTTATAGTTCTACGAGTCGAGGCATGGAATGTCAGAAGTTTGAGCATGATAAGGAAACTAGAAGATCTGAAAAGGGAAGTGCCAAGACTCGGTCTAGATATAGTGGGGGGCAGTGAAGTGAAATGGAAAGAAGACAAGGATTTCTGTTGAGATGAGTATAGGGTACTTACAACAGCAGCAGAAATTGATATTGGGAGCAGAATTATGAATAGGAAGAGAGGACAGAAAGTGAGTTACTGTGAACAGATCAGTGATAGGGTTATTCTCAGTAAAACCCACAGGAAACCAACACCGACAACGATACTTCAGCTATATATGCCGACGTGGCAAGCCAAGGATGAAGAGATAAGAAGGTATATGGAGATATTGAACGGATAATTAAGTGAATAAAGGGAAATGAAAATCTAATGATCATGGGAGACTGAAATGTGGTATAGGGGAAGTAGTAGAAGGGAGAAAATGTGCTTGGTAGTAGGAACGAGAGAGGAGGAAGACTGTGTTCTGCAATAAATTTCAGCTAGTAATAGCAAATACTCTGTTCAAGGATCACAATAGGAGGAGGTATACTTGGAAACGGCCTGGAGAGATGGGAAGATTTCAGTTAGATTACATCATGATGAGGCAGAGACTGCGAATTCAGATTCTGTATTGTAAGAATTACTCAGGGCATATACGGATTCAGATCAAGAGTTAGTAGTGATGGAGAGTAGGCTGAAGTTTAAGAGACTAGTCAGGAAAGTCAGTGCTCAAAGAAGTGGGATATGGAAGTACTAAGGAATGACGAGATGTCCTTGAAGTTCCCTAAGTCTATAAATCCTGAGATAAGGAACAGCTCAGTAGGCAGTTCAGTTAAAGAGGAATGGACATATCTAAAAAGGGCAATCACAGAAGCTGGAGAGAAAAACATAGGCACAAAGAAGATAACTGCGAAGAAACCATGGATAACAAGAGAAATACTTCAGATGATCGATGAAAGAAATAAGTACAAAAATGTTCGGAAATGCAGGGAAGCTAAAGAGAAATGGCTGCATAAAAACTGTGAGGAAATGGAAGAAGAAATGACTTGGGAAAGACTGACTCAGCATTTAGAAAAGTCAAAACAACCTGCGGTGAAATTACAAGCACGGGTGATAACATTAAGAGTGCAAAGGGAATTCCACTGTTAAATGCAGAGGAGAGAGTAGACAGGTGGATAGAATACACTGAAGGCTTCTATGAGGGGGAAAACTTGTCTGATGACGTGTCAGAAGAAGAAACAGGAGTCGACAGGGACGAGATAGGGGATCCAGTATTAGAGCCAGAATTTAAAAGAACTTTGGAGGACTTAAGACAAATAAGGCAGAAGGGATAGACAACACTCCATTGGAATTTCTAAAATCATTGGGGAATTGGCAACAAAACGACTATTTACGTGTTGTTTAGTATGTATGTGACTGTTAATGCACCGTTAAACATTCGGAAAAAACATCACCCACACAATTCAGAAGACAGCAAGAGCCGACAGGTGCGAGAATTATCGCACAATTAGATTAACAGTCCATGAAACAAAATTGGGATCTGTTAGATGACGATCAGTTTAGCTTCAGGAAAGATAAAGGCACTAGAGTGGCTATTCTGACGCCTCGGTTGATGATGGAAGAAAGACTAAAGAAAAAATCAAAACACGTTCGTAGGATCTGTTGACCTGGAAAAAGCGTTTGAGAATGTCAAATGGTGCAAGATGCTCGAAATTCTGAGAAAAATAGGATAAGCTGTAGGGAAAGACGGGTAATACACAACATGTAGTAGGGCCGCGAAGGAACAGTAAGAGTGGAAGACAAAGAACGAAGTGCTATGATTAGAAAGGGTGTAAGAGAGGCATGTAGTCTTTTGGCCCTACTGTTCGATCTATACATGGCGGAGTAAAAGAAAAGGTTCAAGAAAGGTGAAAGGATATCAATGATAAGATAAACTGATGACCTTGCTATCCTCAGTAAAAATGAAAAAGTATTACAGGATCTGCTGAATGAAATGGACAGTCTAATGAATATAGAGTATGGATTAAGAGTGAATCAAAGAAAGACGAAAGTAATAAGAAGCAGCACCAACGAGAACATCGAGAAACTTAACGCTTGCTTGGTGATTCACGAAATAGATGAAGTTAAGGGATTCTGCTACCGACGAAGCAAAATAACCCAACATGGGACACACAAAAACCGGACTGTCACTGGCAAAATGGGCATTCCTAGGAAGAGAAGTATGTTAGTATCAAACATAGGTCTTACTTTGAGGAAGAAGTTTCTGAGAGTGTACTTTTGGAGCACAGCATTGTATGGTAGTGAAACATGGGCTTGGAGGAAACCGAAAAAGAAAGAAATAGAAGTATTTGAGATGTGGTGCTACAGAAGAATGTTGAAAACTATGTTGACTGATAAGGTAAGGATTGAGAAAGTTCTCAGGAGAGTCAGCGAGGAAACGAAGATATGGAAAACACTGACAAGAAGAGGGGACAGGATTGTAGGATATCTGTTAAGACATCGGGGAATAACATCCATGGTATTAGAAGCAGCGTTAGAGGGTAAAAACTGTAGAGGAAGACAGAGATTGGAATACACCCAGCAAATAAATGAGGTCGTAGGTGGCAAGTGCTACTCTGAGATGAAGAGTTTGGCACAGGAGAGGAATTCTTGGCAAGCCGCATCAAACCAATCAGGACTCAAAAAGGAAGTCAGACTTTCTTAATTCTCTCTTTAACTTCCCACGAAAATGAGCGAATGAAAGTGTGAATGTTTATGTTTTGGAAAATATAGGACTAACCAGAGATGAGTAGATGGTGGTAGTTTTGTGAAGATAAATCTGTGGGAAAGGTTGAGCAGACAGGTTCCTTGAGTTTTCACAACGTATCGATAGCTCAGAGGGAGTCAGGTAGCTTAGCCAATGGGAGACTTGTCCTCCCCCCCCCCCCCCCCCCTCGCCCATGTTTCAAGCTAGATGACGTTGGCTCCATGATAAGAGGACTAGGTCAAAAAGTGCTATATTATCTTGGATCCATGGTCGAAACGTACTAGTTAAAGTCAACATGTTTGGGAACCAGTTCTTGGCAGTTAGTTATCATTAGTGTGTATTCTTTACTAGTGTCCGGTCATTGCTAAGGGAAATAGCAGACCAGTGAGTGCATTTTTATTGATAAATGATTAAGTATAGTGTTTGTTTTTCTTTTTGCAATGACTGGCGGTACCACACGTGTGGCTCTGTACGTCATGTGCTGTGTACAGAGGTTCAGGATGCAGTATTACTTCAGTGAATATCAGAATTATCGTAGTTTGGCTATGCAATAATTATTGTGTGGCGAACTGTGTATGAATTTTGAGTGCTTGAATTTTATTTTAATTTCAAAATCGTGGTGCAAGCTCACATAAGACAGAATTTCATAATGCATGTGACAGTTAAATTCCGTAGACCGCGAGAGTAAATTCTCTAAGAACAGCACGCACATTTAACCTAATTTTGAGAATTTCAATTAACTACATTAACTACATAAATGGTTCAAGTTTGAATACTTTCTCTTAAGTGATTACCAAAATTAAATTTCATTCAGTTTATTGCTAATGTATTGGGGATTAGTTTTCCATTGATTAATGCCTTCTTTAATCATTTAAGTAGCACGATAGAATTTTGATTGGAGTTACGTTTGTAAGAGATCTGTTGGAACTGTACTCTGCTGATGTCGTATGCTTATCTTTCCCACTGCCAGTGATATTCAGATCGCGTTAGTTTATATAGAGAATATCTTGTATGTCGGTGAGGATTGTGTTGTGAGATGAGATTATTCCCATTATATGTTACATGTAGCCCTGCAGATGTAAAAGTTTTAATCTGAAGGGCCTAAAAAGGTTATCAATTTGATGAATAAATTCTGTGTAGCAAGATTCGTGTTTTGTTCTTGATGAAGGAAACCTTCTTTCATGACCAGTGAAAGTAAATTTCAGCAATTTATTGGATTTGCTTGAGGAGGATAATTAAATAGCTAAGAAATGGAAGGTCAGAATGATGGACAATCAAAATAGCTTATGGGCAAAAAAAAAAAAAAAAAAAAAAACCTGTACCCCCTTTTCTACACTGATTTTATTGGCTGATGATAGTGTCATGGAGCGTTATCCGTGGTGCATTATTTCAATTAATCTGATTGATGAAAGATAATTCAAATTATTCATTTAATTATTCAGGCCATTATTAGAAAGGGATACCCTGTTGTTACTAGCCATAGCAAACAGTGAGAGGGAGCTTCAAGCTATAACCATCAAAACTATTAGCAAATGAAACAGCCCAGCGCCCATAGTAAGTATGAACCAAAAACAGACTCGATAATAACAGATGACAAAGTCAAACAAGCAAGTAGGGGTAAATTTGCAGCTATTACTATCATTTAAAATCCGTCTCTGCTCCACTTGCTAACAGGTTTCTGTACGAACCCTGATTTCTCTCATGTTGCCCACGCCGTCCTTACTAGACGTGTACGTAGGAGACAGCAGGAACGCTGTGCAACCGGTCGCAAATTCTGGTTCTCTTAAAGTTCTGAATAGCGTTTCACGAAAATAGCGTCGCGTTCCCTCCAGGGATTTCTATAGCGACTCACAGAAACATTTTACTTCACTGAACAGCAAGCAGCTCTGCCGCAGCGCGGTGGGAAAAATAACGATGCAATTATTGCAGAAAGCAATCACAGCGCCGTCACCGCCATCTCTGCGAGCCAGCGCACCCGGTCACGACTTAAATGGCGTGCCACGTGTTTCCTCACACTGTCTGTCGAAAGGCTCCCTACTTCATCCACCACCCACGTGAGATTACACGCTTGCGGGAAAATGAACGTGACACGTGACGATGTTATCGCACCACAATGAGAGTTCTGGAACAGATAACAAGATGACGCCTCTGGGGTGGGGAAACTCCTGGACCAATAAAAAAAGAGGCTTCCCACCTCCCACCTACCCCTCTCTCCTTAATATAAATGCAACTTCAGGAGCATCAGCGTACTTGTTCTGTTAGCCGTAAGAGAGGTACATCAAAGCCATTCCCGAAAGTGTGTCCAATGGTAGTGAGTTCTTCCAGTCAGGGTGGAAAATATTGTTGCAGAAGAAAGTGAGTAGCAGAGTCATAGTGATGTAGTGGTTATGATACTAGACTATTGAATGGAGGGTCGTGAGTTCAAAACTCCACTGAAGTGTACAATTTTAATTTCTATGTTCGGTTCGAGTACATTCTAGAAGTATCCACAAATGTCAAGAATCAGTGTACTGGAATGTTCTGTAACTGTATACAGGGTGGTCCAATGATAGTGATCGGGCCAAATGTCTCACGAAATTAGCACCAAACGAAAAAACTACAAAGAACGAAAGTCGTCTAGTTTGAAGGGGGAAACCAGATGGCGCTATGGTTGGCCTGCTAGGTGGCGCCGCCATAGGTCAAACGGATATCAACTGCGTTTTTTTAAAATAGGAACCAACATTTTTATTACATATCCGTGTAGTACGTAAAGAAATATGAATTTTATAGTTGGACCACTTTTTTCGCTTTGTGATAGATGACGCTGTAATAGTCACAACCGTATAAGTATGTGGTATCACGTAACATTCCGCCAGTGCGGACGGTATTTGCTTCGTGATACATTACCCGTGTTAAAATCGACCGTTTACCAATTGCGGAAAAGGTCGATATCGTGTTGATGTGTGGCTATTGTGATCCAAATGCCCAACGGGCGTGTGTTATGTATACTGCTCGGTATCCTGGACATCATCATCCAAGTGTCCGGACTGTTCGCCGGATAGTTAAGTTATTTAAGGAAACAGGAAGTATTCAGACACATGGAAAACGTCAACCACGACCTGCAACAAATGATGATGCCCAAGTAGGTGTTTTAGCTGCTGTCGCGGCTAATTCGCACATCAGTAGCAGACAAATTGCGCGAGAATCGGTAATCTCAAAAACGTCGGTGTTGAGAATGCTACACCAACATCGATTGCACCCGTACCATATTTCTGTTGTTGTTGTGGTCTTCAGTCCTGAGATTGGTTTGATGCAGCTCTCCATGCTACTCTATCCTGTGCAAGCTTCTTCATCTCCAAGTAACGACTGCATCCTACATCCTTCCGAATCTGCTTAGTGTATTGATCTCTCGGTCTCCCTCTACGATTTTTACCCTCCATGCTGCCCTCCAATGCTAAATTTGTGATCCCTTGATGCCTCAAAACGTGTCCTACCAACCGGTCCCTTCTTCTAGTCAAGTTGTGCCACAAACTTCTCTTCTCCCCAATCCTATTCAATACCTCCTCATTAGTTACGTGATCTACCCACCTTATCTTCAGCATTCTTCTGTAGCACCACATTTCGAAAGCCTCTATTCTCTTCTTGTCCAAACTGGTTATCGTCCATGTTTCACTTCCATACATGGCTACACTCCATACAAATACTTTCAGAAACGACTTCCTGACACTTAAATCTATACTCGATGTTAACAAATTTCTTTTCTTCAGAAACGATTTCCTTGCCATTGCCAGTCTACATTTTATATCCTCTCTACTTCGACCATCATCAGTTATTGTACTCCCTAAATAGCAAAACTCCTTTACTACTTTAAGTGTCTCACTTCCTAATCTAATCCCCTCAGCATCACCCGATTTAATTTGACTACATTCCATTATCCTCGTTTTGCTTTTGTTGATGTTCATCTTATATCCTCCTTTCAAGACACTGTCCATTCCGTTCAACTGCTCTTCCAAGTCCTTTTTACTGTCTCTGACAGAATTACAATGTCATCGGCGAACCTCAAAGTTTTTATTTATTCTCCATGGATTTTAATACCTACTCCGAATTTTTCTTTTGTTTCCTTTACTGCTTGCTCAATACACAGATTGAATAACATCGGGGAGAGGCTACAACTCTGTCTCACTCCTTTCCCAACCACTGCTTCCCTTTCATGCCCCTCGACTCTTATAACTGCCATCTGGTTTCTGTACAAATTGTAAATAGCCTTTCGCTCCCTGTATTTTACCCCTGCCACCTTCAGAACGTGCATATTTCTATGCACCAGGAATTGCATGGCGACGGCTTTGAACGTCGTGTACAGTTCTGCCACTGGGCAAAAGAAATTAAGGGACGATGACAGATTGTTTGCACGCGTTCTATTTAGCGACGAAGCGTAACGTAAATCGGCATAATATGCGCTACTGGGCAACGGAAAATCCACAATGGCTGCGACAAGTGGAACATCAGTGACCTTGGCGGGCTAATGTGTGGTGCGGCATTATAAGAGGAAGGATAATTGGCCCCCATTTTATCGATGGCAATCTAAATAGCGCAATGTATGCTGATTTCCTACGTAATGTTATACCGATGTTACTACAAGATGTTTTACTGTATGACAGAATGGCGATGTACTTCCAACATGATGAATGTCCGACACATAGATCGCGTGCGGTTTAAGCGGTATTGAATAGCATATTTCATGACAGGTGGATTGGTCGTCGAAGCACCATACCATGGCCTGCACGTTCACCGGATATGACGTCCCCGGATTTCTTTCTCTGGGGAAAGTTGAAGGATATTTGCTATCGTGATCCACCGACAACGCCTGACAACATTCGTCAGTGTATTGTCAATGCATGTGCCAACATTGCGGGAGGCGAAGTACTCGCTGTTGAGAGGAATGTCGTTACACCTATTGCGAAATGCACTGAGGTTCACGGACATCATTTTGAGCATTTATTGCATTAATGTGGTATTTACAGGTAATCACGCTGTAACAGCATGGGTTCTCACAAATGATAAGTTCACAAAGATACATGTATCACATTGGAACAACCGAAATAAAATGTTAAAACGTACCTACGTTCTGTATTTTAATTTAAAAAACCTACCTGATACGAACTGTTCGTCTAGAATTGTGAGCCATATGTTCGTGACTATTACAGCGCCATCTATCACAAAGCGAAAAAAGTGGTCCAACTAAAACACTCATATTTCTTTACGTACTACACGAATATGTAATGAAAATGGTGGTTCCTATTTGAAAAACGCAGTTGATATCCGTTTGTCTTATGGCAGCGCCATATAGCGGGCCAACCATAGCGCCATCTGGTTTCCCCTTCAAGCTAGACAAGTTTTGTTCTCTGTAGTTTTTTCGTTTGACGCTTATTCCGTGAGATACTTGGCCCGGTCACGATCAATGGACCACCCTGCATATACCGTATGTCTTCTGGCCGGAGGCAGTTCACTCCGCTGTCTTGTATGTGCAACTTCTGAATAAACCTTTGTTAAGTGAAGTTAGTGTTCGTCATTCATCTAATTACACCTTCTCCTACGTGACATTAGTCTGGTGGAGACGCTGGGTATTGTAACTTGTGATAGTGCACATTATCGACAACACAGTGGCTCCCATCAGGCCACGACAGAGCCGCCGTTTACGGGGCGAGAAACCCGAGTTCGAGCCATATTCAACACATCGCAATCTATCGGAGACAGAAGAAGAAGAGGACGTCACGATGACAGCAACTGTGTGCTATCGCGTGATACATTCTTCCGGGTTCTTTGTTGATGATGGCCAAGATCCAAACAAGTGGCTCAAGGTATATGAGCGTATATTCAAATTTAACAAATGGGATGACACCTTGTGTTTGGCTTATGTATTTTTCTACTTGGAGAGCACTGCCAAGCAATGATATGAGACAATGAGGAGAAGTTCACGAGCTGGGAGGTATTTCAGGCGGAACTGCCTAAATATTTCGGCGACACACAGCGACAGATGTGCAATCCTGAAGATAAATTAAAGTGCAGGGCACAGGGTCCAGGAGAAACTACAGCTTGATAAATTTAAGACGTCTTGGAGCTGTGTAAAATAGTAGATCCTAGAACGAAGGAGGAAGATAGGGTCGCTTATCTCATGAAGGGTGTTGCTGAGGACATGTATCGAACCCTACTCCTGAAGGAGGTTTAGACAGCAGACGACTTCATAAAATGGTGCCAGTACATCGAGACAATGCATCAAAAAAGAACTACACGCAAGAACTTTGAACGGCTTCCGAACGTTCTTCTCGATGTCTGTTATGGAAGAAGGAACTTATTATACAAGTGTTCAAAAATGGTTCAAATGGCTCTGAGCACTATGGGACTTAACTGCTGAGGTCATCAGTCCCCTAGAACTGAGAACTACTTAAATCAAACTAACCTACGGACATCATACACATCCATGCTCTAGGCAGGATTCGAACCTGCGACTGTAGCGGTCGCGCGGTTCCAGACTGTAGCACCTAGAACCGATCGGCCACATCGGCCGGCTACAAGTGTTCTTCGTCAGATAGTGAGAGAGGAAGTTCAGAAGGCACTTGGATTGGACGGCGAGCAAAAAACCGATACGCTGCAATATATCATAAGAGAGGAACAGACATTGAACCCAATCTCTCGTCCTCCATTTCCCTCAAAAACGGTGAAAAAGTCGAGACCCAGAGGAACCTGTTTGGGCACCAAGGAAGACTGACGTCTGGAGGCCCCAGGATAGCCAACCAGTATGTTTGCACGTCGGACGACCAGAACATGTGGTGCGTTATTGTCGAGAAATGCGGCGGATATTTGATGACGCCCGGACCAGAAGACAGCAGACCAATCTTAGCCGACGCCAACTCCGGGATGACGAAGATGAACAAGAACATGCGGGTGCAGGACGACGTAGGTCACCATCGCCGCAAGCTAGCCGCTGGAGAGGACGCTCCCCAACACGCAGATCAAGGTCTCCACCGCCGATTAGAAGTTCCAGCCGATCACCTAGCCGCCGCAACCTGGAAAACTAAAGGGTGCGACCTTTCATGGAGGTGACGCCGCCGAAGAGAAAAGTCCTCCGCCGTCGATCACTACAAAAATGATAGGAAACTACTTCGATATCCTCATGGATGGCCGACCAGCCAAAGCTCTTGGGGACTCTGGAGCATCATATTCCGTCATTTCGGAGAAGTACCGTCGCCAGTTGCAGAAAACTGAATTCGTCGATAGAAAAACATCCCTGCAGAAGGTAGGTCATGGGAAATATGTAAAACCTACAGGAATATGTGTCATTCGTGTGGGTTAAGTGGCCAAACACAGCCCTTAGAATTCATTGTGTTAAAAGAGTGTTGTCATGACGTCAATCTCGGATGAGGCTTTTTGAAAGATTCTCACGCAATTATAGATTGTGGTCGCTCGAAGATTATGCTAGACGAGACGAGATATTGTGGACAGGAACTGCATCGTATTTAGGATACAGTTGAATTGGAAAGTAGCTGAAAATCAGTGGCAACGCATACAGGGTGGTACATTGATAGTGACCGGTAGCTTGAAGGGGAAAACCAGATGACGCTATGGTTGACCCGCTAGATGGCGCTTCCATAGGTCAAACGGATATCAACTGAGTTTTTTTTAATAGGAACCCGCATTTTTTATTACATATCCATCTGGTTTCCCCCTTCAAGCTAGACGACTTTCGTTCTTTGTAGTTTTTTCGTTTGATGCTTAATTCGTGAGCTATTTGGCCCGGTCACTGTCAATTGACCACCCTGTAGAGGACGCGTACACTTAGCGGTAGAAGTGGGAGAAGAAGCTGCGTCCAAGTCATATCACGTACTACAGGATGTTCGACAATTCCACTGGCAAAATTTGAGTTTGTTCAGGGATATTTTATGAGTATTTAGGTATGAAGACCTGCGGTCCCCTGTAGCTCGTAACAGAGTAATAAAGTAATTTGTCTTAACAGGCTTTGTTACCAGAATTACCTTTGTTTCTATGAAAATACTTTCACTGCAGCGAAAAAGGCTGTAATATGCATCACCAAAACATAATAACAGAAAGGATCCGGTTGTTTGTGGGTGCCTGTGTACCAATGCAAAATTTCTGTTAGGTAGTACCATCACTGTGGGAACAGCTGAACAAATTGTCGTCGTGCCTTTTTTTCCACTGCATTCAGTGAACCCTGAAACGAGATGCTTATCGGCCGATTTTTCATCAGTAAACCTATCCATACTGTTGTGTACCACTATTAACGTACAACTGACACTGCAGGAAAAACCAACCCTAGACAGAACCGAGCAGCACTGAATGCAAGCTTGAGGTCCAAGAGTAAATGTAAACATTACTATAGACATCAGCAAGATCCGTGAATGAAAGGAACAAGTTTGTTTTGAACAAGATGCACAGCATGTACCATTGACATTTTCACTGTTGTGTAGATGTCTTCAGTGCAAAAGCGATTCAAGGGGTAAGAAATCAAACGAAATATAATTACTCCGTAACGTATCACTGTATACCACGGGTCCCTTACAACGAAATATTGGGAAAATATCCCTGGACAGCTTCAGAAATTTTGTTGGTGAAGTTCTGTTTCACCCTGTGTACACGCAAAATAGCATATTCGTTAGAATGACAGCTCATCTTATGTACATTAAATGTATGACATACTCATCCATGGGTGTAGACCATATTTCATTTCGAAATATGCTTTGGCGAGCTATAGAGATACGATTTTTAAAATCCGTTTTTGCATTTGTTTTAATGATTTTGCATTGTGGTTTCTGAAGGTCTGGTTATAAGTAAAAGAAATTCTTGAGTCCGAGACAGAATGATGCTATTATAGTCACTCCCGACTGCAAAAATTTAGGCCTTACAGCTCTCGATCGAGCATCTCCAGTCCTCATCATCAGTACACCAACTGAAAACGGGCTGGGGTGGCACCTCGGTTCGCCTGACTTGGAGCTGAAACGGGAGGGTTAGTGGACCATTCCCCGAATTTTTCTGTGAGCAAAATGCACTGGGTGTATATTTCAAAGGGTACAGTTTACAGGACGCCGTTGCACAGGCCCGAAAGGCAGCTGGAGGTTCCGCCTACCCAAAAGTAAACCTTCCTAAACAATACCCTTAATCTGGACAGCCTACGCTCACTCAGCGCACTAGGAGCAGCACAGAAAGGGGGAACTATAGCAAAGTAAATGCTCCAACATACGCAGTAATAGGCAACGTCGCAGTAGGTCAATTATGAGCTTAACGTCTTCAAGCGCTGTAGTGGTTCTGATTGCGATATGTGTTTCAAACGAAAGTCAGTACGTCACACAAATCAAACTGTTCTCTAAAGACCCTTTGGTTGGTTTATAAATGAAGTTAAGGTGTAGTAAGAGATTACGTGTAAACTATCAGATGAAATTTTGAAGAAGAAGAAAAATCGACGCACCACAAATGGGTTATCCAAATGGTTTGGAAATCAGTAGATGTGATGTACATGTACAGCCTAGCGAATGATTATAATTTCAGAAAAACAGGATGATTTACTCAAGAGGAAGAGCTTCACAAATTGAGCAAGCACTGACTCACAGAGTTGTCGGAAGTGCTCCTCAGGGATAACGTGCCAAATTATGTCCAACTGTCACGTTGGATCGTTAAACTCCACAGCTGGTTTGAGGACCCTACCCATAATGCTCCAGAGATTCTCTGCTGGTCAGTGGGACTCAGTTCGAAGGGGGATTCATCACTGAAGACAATTCTAGTCCAGTAAATGAGATTACAGGCCAAATACGTGTCTGGAGACGTCGAGGACCGCGGACGGAACCAATATGATCGTCGCTCGCCATAAGGCTCAACAACCGGGAGTGCTAATCTGAGGCCTTTTGCCACCCGGGGTGGCCGAGCGGTTCTAGGCGCTACAATATGGAACCGCGCGACCGCTACGGTCGCAGGTTCGAATCCTGCCTCGGGCATGGATGTGTGTGATGTGCTTAGGTTAGTTAGGTTTAAGTAGTTCTAAGTTCTAGGGGGCTGATGACCTCAGAAATTAAGTCCCATAGTGCTCAGAGCCATTTGAACCATTTGAGGCCTTTTAATTTCATAATGGGACCCCTTCCTTTGTCATTCGCGGCGTACTTATAGTACAGCGGTTCGTCAATGATATTCTACGCCTCGTTTTTTTGCCCTATATGGCAAGATATCCTGAGCTTACATTTCATCAAGATAATGCCCGCTCGCACACAGCTTCGTGCCTGTCAAACCCTACCTTGGTCAACAAGGTAGCCGAAACTCTCTCCAATTGAGGATGTTTGAAGCATTAAGGGCAGGGTCCTCCAAATATCTCGGGATATTGATGATCTGACGCTTTAGTCGGCAGAATTTGGCACGATATCTCTCTGGAGGATATGCAGCAAATGTATCCATCAATGGTAAGCTAAATAACTGCTTGGATAAGGGCCAGAGGTGGACCAACACGTTATTGATTTGCTCAGTTTGTGAAGCCCTTTCTGGGCTGCTACTAGTGCACCGAATGAACACAGGATGTCCAGATTTATAGTATTGTTTAGGAAGGTTAACTTTTGGGTAGACAACACCTCCAGTAGCTTCTTGGGCTAGTACCACGGTGTTCTATAAACCGTCCTTTACAACACCGGGGTTACTGACCGGCCGTGACGTAACGGCTGTTATATGAGCCCATTATGCAGCACTCGTACTGCCAAGAGAATGCTAGCCTGCTACTGCTGACGGGAACCACATAGCATTGGCCCAACTGAGCTGCCAGCGCCCTGAGAAGACAATTCTGTGTTTCTGAACAATAAATATGTCACTGTGACTCTTGGCGCTCACGAGCGTAAACAGCTCCTCATTTCTGCTCCATGCTCTGCACAATCTTGACGACAGTATGGGGACTTAGATCAAACTCCTGCAATGTACACCTACGTTACTTTAGAGCCCATGACCCAAGTGTGTTCTTCACAGGACTAAATCTTATTTAAATGTTCCTTTTGTTTGATAGAAATGAAATTTGACAAAAATTTTATTATTACAGTTCCTTTTACAGATTCAGTTGTCAGTCTGTTTTTATTCTTTGTCCACTGTGTTTGTATTAAGGAGAACAACGTCTCAACCAAGCGTTACGGGCTGGCAATGCAAAAAAGAAATGTGCAATTTTAATAATTAGCCAAATTGTTCTTCACTACTGCATGTGTCAGTATATCTGCACCATTTCTTCTGGCTTTGTTCAGAATTTTTTGTCATATGTGGTAATGAATTTTTTAAATTTGAAAATAAATCATAACATTTTTAATGATCAGTTCAAAATTTTTATCCAACAAAAGTTTCATATCTTCTTCCACGTATGTCCATGATGCCGTAATTTAGTAACCAAAGCAAAAAGTACATGAATTGTTGATTATAGGAGATGAAAACAAAAATAAGAAGGTCTTAACTCCCAAATCTGAAAATGTGGACATTTACAGAAAGTGTAAAAATGTATGCGGACGCTACATTCAGCGTCGAAAATGCGGATATGTGCGCATAAACGCATGGGTGTGGTAACCCTAACTTTACCTGAGATGCCGTATTAAGGGACAGCAGGTACAACGAATACAAATATAAGAACCAAGAAATTTCTGCTTGTTTTGATTAACAGAAACGTATACAAGCGCAAGCTGAAAAACAGAAACAGAGTAGCGAGAACTGAAACTCGCGAACTCAAGAGCGAGAACTGATAAGTGAGAAATAAGAAGCTAGAACTGAGAAGCGAGAAAGGTGAAGCGAGAACCGAAAACAAGAACGGAGACGATCGTATGGGACTGATTGCTAGGTCCCCATCTGGGGCAGTTCGGCCGCCAAGTTGCAAGTCTTTTCAGATGACGCCACATTGAGCAGCTAGAAACTTCATGATGAACACAACACAACATTCGTCCCCGAGTGAAGAAAATCTCTAACCCGAGCAGGACTGGAACCCGGGCCCACCACGTGGTCGACAGACGAACTAACCGCTCAGCCAAGGGGAGGGCACAAGAACAGAAATGCGACAACAGAAAATCGATAAACAAGTTTAATTCAGGAGGACTCCGAGAACTCGTTGGAATCGAGAACTTGGTGGTTCAGAGTTCTCGAATTGCCCTTACTACTACGCTGAAGAGCCAAAGAATTTGGTACACACGCCTAAAATCGTGTATCACTCGCACGAACACGCAGAAGTGCCGCGACACGCCGTGGCATGGACTCGACTAATGGCTCTGAGCACTATGGGACTTAACATCTGTGGTCATCAGTCCCATAGAACTTAGAACTACTTAAACCTAACTAACCTAAGGACATCACACACATCCATGCTGGAGGCAGGATTCGAACCTGCGACCGTAGCGGTCACGCGGTTCCAGACTGATGCGCCTAGAAACGCACGGCCACACCAGCCGGGCACTCGACTAATGTCTGAAGTAATACTGGAATGAATTGACACCATGAATCCTGCAGCGCTGTGCATAGATTGGTAGGGGTCCGAGGAGGTGGAGATCTACACTCCTGGAAATGGAAAAAAGAACACATTGACACCGGTGTGTCAGACCCACCATACTTGCTCCGGACACTGCGAGAGGGCTGTACAAGTAATGATCACACGCACGGCACAGCGGACACACCAGGAACCGCGGTGTTGGCCGTCGAATGGCGCTAGCTGCGCAGCATTTGTGCACCGCCGCCGTCAGTGTCAGCCAGTTTGCCGTGGCATACGGAGCTCCATCGCAGTCTTTAACACTGGTAGCATGCCGCGACAGCGTGGACGTGAACCGTATGTGCAGTTGACGGACTTTGAGCGAGGGCGTATAGTGGGCATGCGGGAGGCCGGGTGGACGTTCCGCCGAATTGCTTAACACGTGGGGCGTGAGGTCTCCACAGTACATCGATGTTGTCGCCAGTGGTCGGCGGAAGGTGCACGTGCCCGTCGACCTGGGACCGGACCGCAGCGACGCACGGATGCACGCCAAGACCGTAGGATCCTACGCAGTGCCGTAGGGGACCGCACCGCCACTTCCCAGCAAATTAGGGACACTGCTGCTCCTGGGGTATCGGCGAGGACCATTCGCAACCGTCTCCATGAAGCTGGGCTACGGTCCCGCACACCGTTAGGCCGTCTTCCGCTCACGCCCCAACATTGTGCAGCCCGCCTCCAGTGGTGTCGCGACAGGCGTGAATGGAGGGACGAATGGAGACGTGTCGTCTTCAGCGATGAGAGTCGCTTCTGCCTTGGTGCCAATGATGGTCGTATGCGTGTTTGGCGCCGTGCAGGTGAGCGCCACAATCAGGACTGCATACGACCGAGGCACACAGGGCCAACACCCGGCATCATGGTGTGGGGAGCGATCTCCTACACTGGCCGTACACCACTGGTGATCGTCGAGGGGACACTGAATAGTGCACGGTACATCCAAACCGTCATCGAACCCATCGTTCTACCTTTCCTAGACCGGCAAGGGAACTTGCTGTTCCAACAGGACAATGCGCGTCCGCATGTATCCCGTGCCACCCAACGTGCTCTAGAAGGTGTAAGTCAACTACCCTGGCCAGCAAGATCTCTGGATCTGTCCCCCATTGAGCATGTTTGGGACTGGATGAAGCGTCGTCTCACGCGGTCTGCACGTCCAGCACGGACGCTGGTCCAACTGAGGCGCCAGGTGGAAATGGCATGGCAAGCCGTTCCACAGGACTACATCCAGCATCTCTACGATCGTCTCCATGGGAGAATAGCAGCCTGCATTGCTGCGAAAGGTGGATATACACTGTACTAGTGCCGACATTGTGCATGCTCTGTTGCCTGTGTCTATGTGCCTGTGGTTCTGTCAGTGTGATCATGTGATGTATCTGACCCCAGGAATGTGTCAATAAAGTTTCCCCTTCCTGGGACAACGAATTCACGGTGTTCTTATTTCAATTTCCAGGAGTGTATTATCAACAGCACGTTGCAAGGCATCCCAGATATGCTCAATAATGTTCATGTTTGGAGAATTTGGTAGCCAGCGGAAGTGTTTAAACTCAGAAGAATGTCCCTGGAACCACTTTTTAGGAGTTCTGGACGTGTGGGGTCTCGCACTTTCCTTCTGGAGTTGTCAAAGTCTGTCGGAAAGGACAATGGACATGAATGGATGTAGGTGATAAGACAGAATGCTGATGTATGTGTCATCTGTCAGAGTCGTATCTAGACGTATCAGAGGTCCCATATCACTCCTATTGCACACGGCCCACATCTTTACAGAGCCTACAACAGCTTCAACAATCCCCTGCTGACATGCAGGGTCCATGGATTCATGAGATTGTCTCCATACCCTTCCACGTCCATCCGGTCGATACAATTTGAAGCGAGACTCGTCCGACTAGTCAACATGTTTGCAGTCATCAACAGTTCAATGTCGGTGTTGACGGGTCCAGACGAGGCGTAAAGCTTTGTGTCGTGCAGTCGTCAAGGGTACACAAGTAGGTCTTAGACTCCCAAAGCCCATATCGATGATGTTTCGTTGATTGGTTCGCAAGCTGAGAGTTGTTGATGGTCCAGCACTGAAATCTGCAGCAATTTTCGGAAGGGTTGCACTTCTATCACATTGAACGATTCTCTTCAGTCATCCTTAGTTCCGTTCTTGCAGGATCTTTCTCCGGCCGCAGCGATGGAAATTTGATGTTTTTACAGATTCCTGATATTCATGGTCCACTCGTGAAATGGTCGTACTGGAAAATTCTCACTTCATCGCTACTCGGAGATGCTGTGTCCCATCGCTCATACACCACGTCCAGACACTTAAATCTTGATAAACTGCCATTGTTGGAGCAGTAACCAACCTCAGTACTGCGCCAGATACTTGTTGTCTTATACAGGCGTTGCCGACCGCAACTCCGTATCCTGCCTGTTTACGTATCTCAGTATTTGAATACGAAGGCGTATGCCAGTTTCTTTGGCGCTTTAGTGTACATCATATACGGGGTGATGAAAGAGCATCAACAAGAATTTTATGAAAAATTCTACAACGTGTCAAAGGCACACTGGCTCTGATTTGCCACAGTGGTGAAACGCAATCAGATCACAATGACCATCATCCTCTGTGGCAGTTAAATGCAACAGAAAGGTGTAATTTTGCCGGTATTAGTCCGAGGTGATTAATTTATCCACATGCCGTCGGTGTCTAGTTTCACTGATGCTTGATGCTTAGACGCCCAGTGTCCTGTGTCGCAGGGGCCGGTGTAGTGTGCCGCCAGAAGTGGGCGACAAGGCGCGGTCCTTGGCCCTGCTCCCTTGGGACCGCGGTGGGCCGGTTCGCTTTCAGCCCTTGGAATTTATCACTCGGCCCTGGCAGCAATTAAAGAGCACCACTGCGCGTCACGCCCACGCGACATCCGTGCAAACAACGGCCGCTGCCCCTCCTCCAGGAGCTCCTGTTGTTTGGCGGCGGAATCTTCTGCCAGGTACAGAGTTTCTCGACCTTTAGCCTCTTCACGACATTGCTACATCTCCTGCCGCTGTTGCCTGCATATTAGCCAAGCCTGAGATATACTTACTTGTTATTCATTCGTGTCCTATCATGGCTACGATCTAACAGCAAGCATCAGCTTTCACGAACCAGTTAGTTGTGGCGTTAAATTGTTCAAAAATCACTGAACGATTTTTATCGTAACGATACGGAATGAACCATTTTACAGTGTATGTGTACATAATTAGATTCCATGCATGACCACATACCTGTCATTTACATGTTCCTAAGCGACACACTATCCAACTTTAACACATTATTTTTCGGCCATACTCACGCAGTTACACTTAAAACTAATTTTATTTTTATTTTACAGGCTACTCGAGTTCAAACAAAAATTTGACTCTGAAACAGAACGAGTAGTCCAGAGGAAATGACTTTACGTTAGATTTGAAACCTGCTTTACGACCAGTCAAACGTTTTATGTTACTAGGAAATGATAAAAATTTTTAAAGTTGCCTATTTAACTTTCCCGTCTGGTATTCCACAGTGGAATACCAAGAAAGAAGTGCTTCGACTAAAAAGGGTGTAAGCCAGGGATGTAGTCTTTCGCCCCTACTGTTCATTCATCGAAGAAACAATGACAGAAATAAAAGAAAGCGTCAAGACTGGTTTTAAAATTCATGGCGAAAAGTGTGAGTGTGTGGGTATTGTTTTGCCAAGTTGCGCAAAGGACTGATCCAACAAGTACCCTTTGACTCCTGCAAGAAACAATTTCCACCTCACACTCCGGACAGACGCTCCTAATGTACCAACAAGAACTGCTTGAAAAACATTCAGCAACAAATATCTTTTGGAGTCGTCTGCTGTAAGGAAAAGACACAAAAATATTCTATATATTCTTACATAACTAGTGGCATACTTGGGTACGGGAGTATTGTTAGTTAGTGTAAGAAAAATATTAAACGAACGAAAAATATTATATATTACAAAAAATTCTGAGAAATCAAGTGGTACTTTTTCTTAAAAAATAGTAATAAATTTCTGGGTTCTTTTCAGAGCAAGAGATTGCCTCTTACGGATAGGAATGCTATTATTTTACAAAGTATCAAAAGGTTCTTTTCTCCCTTTTCTTTAAGAATGTTATTTACTGGGCAGAATAACTGAGAGCCACGCCTACACAACTTGAATAACTTTTCTAGGTACGGTCAAGGCTGTAGCGTGAGAAATGTAATGGAGTGTACTGTTATGGAGGACAGATGGGGCTCGCATACGCTGTAGCGCACAATACCGTGAGCTGCGACAACTGCTGCCTGCATCGCCCGCTGCTGACAGATAACACAACTATCTCCTTCTATCTGGATTGACATCCACCAATCAAACTCTCCCTGCGCCTTGATGAAGTCAAGGACTCCTATCCGCCCCTAGTCTAACTATTGGCGTGGCACACCACCTTACAAAGGATAACAATGAGAAAATTCGCCGATGACATTGCTATCCTCAGTGAAAATGAACAAGAATCACAGAATCTATTGAATGGAATGAACGATCAAATGACTACGGAATATGGATTGAGGACAAATCGAAGAAAGACGAAAACTATGAGAAGTAGCAGAAATAAGAGAAACTTAACATCAGGAAGTAGATGAAGTTAAGGAATTCTGCTACGTGAGCAGGGAAAAAATAACTCATGACGGATGGAGCGAGGAGGACATAGAAATCAAGCTAAAACTGGCAAAAAGGGCATTCCTGGCCAAGAGAAGTCTACTAGTATCATACACAGGTATTAATTTGAGGAAGAAATTTCTGAGAATGTACTTTAGAAGCAAAGCATTGCATGGTAGTGAAACATGGTCTGCGGGAAAACTGTTTCAGAAGAGAATAGAAGCATTTGACATGTGGTGCTATAGAAGAATGTTGAACATTAGGTGGATTGATACGTTAAACACTGAGGAGGTTCTCCGCTGAATCGACAGGAAAACAATACATGGAATACACTGACAATAAGAAGAGAAAGGAAGATAGGACATCTGTTAAGACATCACAGAACAACCTCCATCGTATCAGAGTGTGCTGTAGAGGGTAAAAATTATAGAGGAAGACAGAGCCTGGAATACGTGCAGCAAATAATTGAGGACGTGGGTTACGACTGCTGCTATGAGATGACAAAGGTGGCGCAGGTGAGGAATTCGTAGCAGGTCGCATCAAACCAGTCAGAAGACTGATGAAAAAAAAAAGTTCTGAGTGTTTGCCAACTTTAATCTTTAATAATTAGTAATTCAGATCATTATATATATATTATCTTGTTCTTACGGCAGAAGAGTAGTTTTGCATAAAGTACTTCAAGACTGTTTCGCAAGTCTTCTGGACTTCCACTAACCATTTCATACTGAGTAAACTGTGCTTGCAAGTCTTTCAATATTCAACAGGTTCCTCCATTTAATGTGACATAAGGACGGGTCTAAAATCTATATAACCTAAAATACTTCGTGCAACTATCTTGCGTATGGTACCTACTGAGGCTGCAGTACACCTTCTTAGAATTCACTCAAGAAATACCAGTAATCAATTAGTCATCAAAATAATTGTTTTGTGATTTCGTCCGAGTTCATGCCGTTACAACTAGATATTTAAAGAACAGCTATAAATAAAGCAGCATACCATTAACTCTGTATTGAATGAATCTGTTTCTTTATACAAAGCGGCTGATTTGTTGAAGTAAATTTTCTTACCGAGCTATTTGTTCCACATTTCCTTAACGACCTATTTGTTCTGAATTTCGTCCCCAAGCTGTTTGTTTAAGTTGTTCTGAATTTTCTTACCAAGCTGTATATTTATTCTTTCTGAATTTCCCCACCAAGCTGCTTAAGTCGTTCTGAAATTCCTTACCGAACTATTTATTTAAGTGGTTCTGTATTTCCTTACTGAGTGATTTCTATAAGACGTTCTCAATTTCCTTATTGAGCTGTTTAAGCCGTTCTGAATTTTGTTACCAAACTATTTGTTTAAGCCGTCCTTTACTTTCTTACCAAGCGAGATGGTCAAGTAGTAAGACACTCTACTCGAATTCCGGAGGACGGCGGTTTCAATTCCCGTCTGTCCATCGAGATGTATATTGTACATTGTTTCACAAAATCGCTTAACGCAAATGCCGTGATAGTTTCTTCGAAAGGGCACGGCCGACTTTCTTCGCAGTACTTCTCCAGTCGATCTTGTGCTCCCTCTCTTAATGATCTCGTCGGCGATGGTACTTGAAACCGAATCTTCATATCTTGTGAAATTATTTGTTGTTATTCTATGAGAATACTTTAACTGCACAGAGAAGTATCAGCAAACGATCTTAGTGTACCGAGCTCATGTTCTGGGAGTTGATGTACTGAGATGGCGAATGTACGTTCCTTCCTAGTGAACTCTCCGTCCAGCGTTAAGTACTGGGTTGGTGGTAAAATGTTTTTGTCTCACTTAATCAAATGGTTCAAATGGCTCTGAGCACTATGGGACTCAACTGCTGAGGTCATTAGTCCCCTAGAACTTAGAACTAGTTAAACCTAACTAACCTAAGGACATCACAAACATCCATGCCCGAGGCAGGATTCGAACCTGCGACCGTAGCGGTCTTGCGGTTCCAGACTGCAGCGCCTTTAACCGCACGGCCACTTCGGCCGGCCCTCACTTAATCCTGCTACACCTATAGCCTGTCGGGCTAGCTACTAAGATTTACCAAATTCGTCCATATATCATTACGCTAATCTTCTCGGACACCCTTGGGTTAAGCAGATATCTGAACCGTCTACATGTGGTTTAACTAAAGTAAACTGAAATGTCCCCTTTAAACAATTATACATGACTGTGCTTAAACTGACACACAATATTTTGTTAGCGCAACGCAATCTGACTTTCAAAATTCCCTACAAAAGAATGGCCCTGACTAACATTAAACTATACCTTTCACAAATCACTTACCTCACAAAAATCTTCGCTGCTCAAGCTACTGCAATACAGCGAGCGCCACTACTGCCAGCTAAATAAAAGATTCAAACTATGGAAGGCACTAACTACTGATAGGGATAGTTAGCAAATGAAAGATATTAATAGAGAACAAACAATGTATTTACCTTGATATCATCATATATAAATATAGCAGTTCATGACAAATTCCAAAACTCCGCCATCTCTCTCCCCACATCCACCACTGCTGGCGGCTCACCTCCAACTGCGCAACGCTATGCGCTGTTCACATCCAGCTGCCGCTGCCCAACACTACAATGGCGAGTATTACAACAATGCAAAGCAGCCGCAGACTGCACACAGCACAGCCAGTGATTTTCATACAGAGGTGGCGTTACCAATAAAAAAACCTAAACAGCCTACTTACATAGCCCCCATGCTCCCCACAAAAAAAATTTTACAAATTGGATTGGGCAGTGGCCAATACAGATTTGAAAAAAATTTTTCATAATTACAATAACAAAGAAATCAAATGCACACACTTATTGATACAATGTTGGTCAAAAGCTCAAATTTTCTCACAGTCCATAAAGACAGTCCTAATCGTCCATCACAGTAAAATTGCAGTGTTTTTCTCAAAGTCTGACCAGTAAAAGAAAATGCACAGGGAAGTAGTGGATTTCCATGCAGTCTTGAAGAAGTAGTGTTGTCCTTCCAACGGAAAGACAGTGCTGACTCTCGACATGCAGACAAGTAATGGGTCACAACAGAGCAAACCCACAGCAGAGTCATTCGAAGTTTTCAAGAATATTGGTAGGCAGGTCATCACAGAGTAGACCCACTGTAGTCCTGGTAGAGATTACGGTATTGGTGGGCCACCAGAGGTGCAGACCCACTGAAGTCCTTGTAGAAATAATGGTATTGATGGATCATCAAAGTTGTAGACCCACTGTAGTCCTTGTAGAGATAGCCAGCAGCCATCTGTTGTGACTGTGCAGGTGCACAATCACCATTGAAGAGTCTTGCGGAGAATATAGCAAGTCCATAAACCACCACTTGTCCACTCACAAAAAATTTGTTTGACATGTCCTTAGAACCAGCAATGCTGTTATCCAGTCCCTTGCTGAATGAGTAACACACGTGCAAACACTAACAGTCCCAACTTCTCACATATTGTCCATATACTATGACCAACAGAAACGTGTGCAGTGAAATGTAACTAACAAGTTAATAATATCATGAACTGGTGACAATTACAATTTTATAACATAAGAATACAATAACAAAGATACAAAATACATCATTAAAAACATAACAATACAGATAACATTTGTAGTACAGGCTTTACAAAAGAATAGAAATAGACATTTACGTCAGTGTTACAGGAATTATGACATGAGTACATACATAAAAGATCAGAATAACTTTCGAAACATCAACTTCACACATGAGCATTAACACAAAACAGAATAAATAATGTCTAAACATCTTTACAAAGTAAATAACACATTATTAATGCCAATTGTATTTGAGGATAACAGTATTCCTCATCATAGTGAAAGTAACTTAGTATTAGAAGAGAAAAAAGTTCTATGAAACAGTACACAGAGACAGGAAGAAAACAAATACACAAGGGTACACAAACATATAGTGGGATAACACAAAAGGGAAAGGACAGGGTTTGTTTTACTGCAGTATTTTGCATGGAGATCTCCCTTTGTTCATCATTATTCCCAAAAAGTCCTATCTAAGCCTGCTTTCTGTATTCTGTTCATATTTCTTTCAAAATAATTATTTCTGATTGTACAATACTCATTTGGGCCCAAATCTTGTTCATATAACTTCGCAATGCATTCTTTACCTATTCTCCTTAGTCAGTTTCTTATGTAGTCTACCCCCTCTTAAGCTAACTTAAATCTACTGAGCTCAGATGCTAAACTAAGGGACGAGGCAATGCAGCAGCACATAAAACAATTAATATAAACAGCAATAAAAAAAATGGAAAATCGCAAAGCAAGCTACAGTAAATCTAAATTACCAAGCAATTCAACATTACAACTAATATGAGGCAATGCGCAGCAAACAAAAAAATAAATCTGGCTTAGCAGAGTAACACAAATTAAAGTTCAGTAGCACTATGCCTGGCAAATAGCAGCTTATATCTAAACATGACATAGCTCACGCAGAAAAAATAGTACACTAAAGATAACAATGCAGATAAGGGAAATGTATAATCACATCTTAATGTTTAAGTAATTAAAGTGGTGCACCACAGATTATTCTACAAAAGAAATTACCAAGTACTTGAAAAGAAAATTATAGATACAGTTACTGTTATTAGTCCCTTCTTATTGTTCTCTCCATTCCAAGAGCTCCTTTTTCGAAGAATGTGGATCAGAAAATACTTATTTAATAAATCTGTTGACAGAAAGTGTTCACATTAGCAGATGCATTTAAGTTTATTTTATAAAACCAATGTTGCAACACAGCTGGAAACCAGATATTAAACAAAATGAGCAGTCTCTTAACTACAAAGACAATAGATGTAAAATGTTTCTAATCATTTCATTAGGCATTTTAGTAAATATCATAAATTACGAGCTCCACAGTATGCTTTCAACAAGGAAATGTCAATAGCGAGGACAATGGCCTCCCCTTTCTTTTATTCTACCTGTGCTTCTGATGAGGCACTCACTAATGACTTGTTCTCCCGGCGTCTGACACAGCTGCGTCCCCATGACGCATTACGTGCAGGTGGTCACTTAACTTTCTTACGGAAATATTTACGACAGCAGTTTCCGCTACTGTGACAGTCTCATATACAAAATTTCATGGATCGAGAATTTGCATTGCAAATGTGTAGAAACAAAACCCTATAAATAAAAGTGTCCAAATAAAATATTCGTCAGCATTGTGATACAGTCACGCATTTACGCACATTTCATAACTCTTAAAGTACGCTTCTTGGTTTCCAACATACTTCTTATTCCTCATATACGGTAGCATCATCTTATTGATCATAAACATATCTCAACAGCATAGTACACATCGTCGTCGTAATAATATCATAACATCTCAGTCAATTCTCAAAATCGTCGTAGCTTCCTCCAATAATTTCAAAACCTAAAAAAAATTCTCTGCTCATTTCAATAGTGTCATCTACCTCAAACGTACTTTAAAATCATGCTCCCTTACCAAATATATCATTCAAAGCTCTCATAGTATCACAATGGTTCCGAAAAAATATGAGCATTTCACAAAGTACAGACAAAATACAATTTCATAAGTGTGAAGTTATCCAACTGTGTAATTGCGTAAACATCTGTCACTGATGTAATAAAAAAAGTTTATCTCTCAGTTACATGATCAGGTGGCTGTGTAATTCTGTGTTGGAGAAATATGGTACCGATGTGTAAAGTTGTATAAGCAAATACCATATTAGCTAGGGCTCCTTGTGCTTGCCACACACATGGTACACAAAGTAAGCGTGTACCCCCCTGAGGATTAATGTAATTATACCCTCAGGTGTTACAGATTACAGCAATGGAATGAAATGTATCACGGAAAACTTTCTTTGTAATTCAAAAATCTTTAAAAATAAATGTTTTAAGTACAAAATTAATCACTCAAATACGTGTACTGTAGCGCTAAATGTGCGTCTTGTTGCAACATAATCTGTGTGGAAGTGTCGTAGTTATCGTCCTCCGAAAGCTAAGTTCTGCAGAAGTCAATGTACTTACCCCATCATAAACGAAAGTGAAATGCTTTGTGTATAGATATCGTAATTATTACATACATTACTGTGATCAAGAAAGTACTATACTGTAAAGTATTGTTGTGCTACGAAAAAGGCCCTCACATTGTAGCTTACTACTAAAACATGTTTTGCTTTCCAGAAGAATTCAGAAAAACTGTGCGGATATGAAACAGGTACACCGCAAAAACAACATTGTAAATTGTCACTCATTAGTAGCGTCGTGATATAATCGTGTATCTGTCAAAGAAACCAAATGCTAAGTCATCATTAATTCCACAGAAAGTACTTTAAATCCAGAATGTATTTTCAAGTAAACCAAAATGTTGCATTAAAATCTCATTAGCAGTACTGGTAAATGTTCCAAGTATGTGAGCCTTATAGTCGTTATGTAATCGTGCAACTAACAAGCAAGAATGTACACACACAATAACACTGTGACGTCTGTTCACTATAACAGTGCATTCGTCATTTCTGTTTCAATAAGTTCTCTTGGTTCTTGACTGGATATTTAACTTCAAACATTGTTGCATGTTAACAGATTCTAAGTCTGACAAGCCTACTAGTAATGTAAAGTGAAAAGTTTTATGGCAATGACAAAGTTAAAAAGCAGATTATCTTTCAATAAACGGTTTTACATGTGAAATGTGGTGTAAACCTTTACTCTTCCTAGTACGCAGAGTTTCAACTTCAACGCAATTATCATGTGGTATACGTCGGATTCTGTAAGGTCCATTGTAAACTAGAAAGAATTTGTGACTCAAGTGTTTCTTCTTATGTGACAATGAATGAGCTTTAATGAGAACTTTCTGACCAATATATAATTTCTTTGCATTTGCTTTACCGTGTAGTTCTCTCCTTTTGTCTGCTGCAGATTTTATATTTTTAAGAGCCAAATCAATTATGTCTTTGTGTCGAAGTTTACGTGTATTCGGGAAAGGTACAAGCTCTCTGATTCTGTTCGGTGGTTCTTCATTCTTCAGTACAAGAGTAGGTGGTAAAGCAGTGGAATCATGAGGCATTTCATTCAGCACATTTTGAAATAATTGTAGATATCTGTCCCAATGCTGATGCTTTTTGTGACAATAAAGTCTGCAAAGCTTATTGATTTCTTTCATAATCCGTTCAGACGGGTTGCAATGTGGTGAGTGCAATGAAATAAAAACAGGTTTGATTTTGTGATTCCGAAGCGTGCGTGACCAAACAGCAGATCTAAATTGCGGTCCGTTATCTGAAATGACTTTAGCAACGTGGCCAACTTCACGTAAGAAATTTTTAACAAAGCCGTTGGATACAGATCGTCCAGTGGCTTCACGTAACGGAGTGAAAGAAACAAATTTTGAAGTAAGTTCAACAGCGACTAGAACGTACGAAAATCCATTGGATGTTCTGACAAGCGGTCCCAAGAGATCAACAGCAGCAAATTCTTTTAATTTAGAAGGAATAATAGGAAACAACGGAGCACGATGTGAGACAGTAGATGGTTTCGCCTTTTGACAAAGTTTACAAATAGACAAGACTCTTCGAATTCTTTTTTCCATATTGTTAAAATAACAAGTCGTTCGAAGAATATGATAACATTTTCGTGGACCAAAATGTGCGTAGCTGAAATGAATGTACCAAATGAGCTTATTAACAAAATCGTCAGGAATGCAAAGTGCCCATAGCTTGTCATCAACAGTGTAGCGTTTGAACAGTATGTTGTTTCTAACCAGATAATAATGCCGAATCTGTGTGTGTGTCTTTTCATGCCATTTGCTCTTGATGTCTTTCCAAATCGGATCTTTATCTTGTTCATGAGCAATGTCCTTTAAAGATGTGGTGATGAAGTTTTCAAAGGCGACTTTCTGAATGTAAAGAATACTGAAATTTTTCTCGAGGTTGCCTCCTGTGGTACTTTTCTCAAGCCCAGCCGGTGCGCGTGACAGTGCGTCCGCAACAATGTTCTCCTTGCCGGGAATGTAGACTATTGTGAAGCGGAATTCTTGCAGAAACAATGCCCAACGTTTTAACCTGTCATGATTTAACTTTGAAGACATAAGAAATTGTAATGCACGATGATCACTGTATACTTTTACGTGCTTACCAGAAAGAAAGAAACGGAACTTGTTAAATGCCCAAACGATAGCTAAAGCTTCTAATTCAGTAACGGAATAATTTTTTTTTAGATTTTGTTAGCACTCGGCTAGCAAAAGCAATGGTTTTCTGAATGGTAGTGTCATTTTCTATGGCTTCTTGAAATAAATGGGCACCAAGACCGACTTTAGAAGAATCCGTGCTAAGGCAGAAATCTTGTGACAGATCTGGATGAGCTAAGATTGGCGCGTGAAGTAACGCTTCTTTCAAAGAATTGAATTCCAATTGTGCTTGTTCGTCCCAGTTCCAAATAGTATTTTTTCCAGTGAGAGAACAAAGTTTTGGTGTAACAAGAATTTGCATATTCAGAAAACGACAGTAAAAATTTACGAGACCTAGAAAACTGCGGACTTGTCTTTTTGTGGATGGAACTGGAATGGCTCTGATTGCTTCTAACTTTTCAGGATCCGGCTGAATGCCTTCAGAAGAAATAATATGTCCCAAAAACTTCACCTTTGTCCTACCGAATTCAGACTTTTCCAAGTTAACTGTAATTCCAGATTCTGCAAAAATACGTAACAAACTGTTGAGGATGCGATTATGTAGTTCCCATGAAGCTTCTGCTATTAGAATATCGTCCACATATAAGGTGATGTGACGTTTTAAGAACTCAGGTAATATGGAATTTAGCCCGCAAATGAATGCTGCTGAAGAAATGTTCAAACCAAAGGGAAGTTTCCGGAACTGATAACAAACGCCGAAACAAAGGAAAGCTGTGTATTTTCTACATTCTGGATGAAGTTCGATCTGATAAAAGCTGGATCTGAGATCAATGGAAGACAACACTTTTACACCATTAAAATTTTGAAGAAGTTCTTCCAACGTTTGCGGCCTGTCTGTTTCAGGAATAATGATCGTATTGATTTGTCTCGAATCTAAGACAAGCCTGATCGATCCATTTTTCTTCTCAACAACATGTAATGGATTGTTGTATGAGCTTACTGCAGGCTCAATAATGCCCTCGTCAAGCATAGATTGTATTTCTGTTCTAACACGGTCCCTATAATGTGCTGGAATTACATATGGTCTAACACAAAATTTAGTATGCTCACGAACACGAAATTGGTATTGAAATCCCTTGATTGTTCCTGTTTTATGAGTAAAAACTGTGGAATGTTCTTGTAAAATCTCAAAAAGGTCTTGCCTATCAGTGTCATTACAATTCTCAATTGTTTGAATTTTATTCTGAATTAACTCATTAATTTCAAATATGCCGTCGATATCATCCCTGTCAGTTTTTGCAGAGTGATTGTTAGTGTCTAGTTCCGTAGAAAATTCCGAACTGTTGTCCAACAGAAGGTAAAGCCGATTGATTTCTTCGTCATGGTTTGAGAGCCAATCTTCAAATTTCAAAGCTATTGACTTACCTTCCTTCTCTAAACTTATTTCAGCATCGTGAAAGTTTAAGATTGCTTTGAATTCATTCAAAAAGTCTACTCCCAATATAATTTCCGTCGACAATAATGGAACAATAAGAAAGTTCGTAGAGAAGCTGTGGCTTTGACAAAAGAATTCTAAGTTGGTTTGTTGGCGTACATCTACACTTTTTCCAAAGATTGTACCTTGTAATTTAATCTTACGTAACGGAAGTGTGGGGCAATCGTTCGATTTGTTGCATTTGCTAAAGGCTGTTTCACTAATTACTGAGATGGGACTGCCAGAGTCAAGTACTGCCGTAAATTTTACGTCATTTACAGTAATGTGAATCACAGGATATGCAATGTTGTTAGGTTTTACGTCGTGTTCCTGGAGTAAGATGTCCCTAATGTCTTCCATTTTTACGTAATTACTAGCTACGGCAGCTGCGTCATCAGTTTCAAAAGTACGTTTTGTTGCTGCCAGAGGTGTGAGTCATTGCCTATTGTCTCTTTGTTGGCGCGCGTCCTTATTGGGATTTGGAGACCTAACTTCTACAAATTCACCGTGACGAGAGGGCCCTGCTCTGTTTGAATCCCACCAGTTCTGATGCAATTCAGGTCTGTCGTTACGATCATATCGTCTGTCATCATGTCGGTAGATTCCGTAGTTTCTTTCTTGTCGGTCACATGGTGGAGAATTTCTCCCTGAATCGTAACTGCTCGCTGGTCCGTTGCGTCTAAAGTTATTGTGTCTCCCTTGATAGTATTTATTTTGGTTCCCATATTGTCTGTTTCTCTTATTGTCTCTGTGATAGTCATTACCACGGAGAGGTGATCTTTCCCTGTAGTTATTACTACTCTGCCAACGGTTGTCATACGGGTGGTGTCTGTTTTGGTCACGATATGTGTTGTGAGAATAGCCTTGTCGTGTCCAGTTATTACTTCTTTCATCGCGGAATTGCGACGGATGTGACCTGTAATTGTTGTGTTCCTGGTTTCGCGTTCCGCGATTGTCAGTGCCAATTTCTAATTCTTGTAAAAGTCCCTGAAATGCTTCAATGTCGTCTTTGCAACGTCCTGCCAAAATAATATGTCGTAAATGTTCAGGCAGTTTGATTAAGCAAATGCGGATGAGTTCTGAGGGGCTGTATGGGTTTGAAAGATACTGATTCTTATGCAACATGTCTTCAAAATATTTTATAAGACTGGAAAATTCAGATTGTTCGAAACGTTTCATCATTATGATGCTATGTTTTACTCGGTCTTGTGTGGCTTGAGACCAATATGCTGAGAGGAAGGCATGGTAAAACTCTCCTTCACTGTGGCAATCGTGAATTACCGATCGCATTCTTACAGCTGGTTCATTCTCCAAGTAGCCACACATGAATTCTAATCTGTGTTCTAACGACCAGTTGGGAGGAAAACAATGCGAGAATTGATGGAGTTACACTTGTGCTTTGTTGTTTCGTAGCTTTTATAGTTGCTGGGGACTTAATTAATTAATTGTGTTAACGGAAATTTCCTTTCATTCTTTGTTGTTATTCTATGCAGTCAGATTGCGGACTAATACTAGTCAGGGCCAACCGGTTACGAGACTTCGTAACCGGACATACAGCGACTAAAATATATTTTCATTAAAAAATAATTAAGCCCCCATGCAACATGGCACGGATCGAACGCCTAAAAAAATTTATACATGGATTCCATTTATCTGTAACTGTGTGTGTAATCTGTTTTCAGTGTGTCACGTCACATACTACACTTTTTCCTATACCGAATGAGTGTCAGATAGGCCAAAATTCGTTCTTCGGAAATTAATGGTGATGCTATCGCAGCCTGTTGCTGTCAATACGTTTTGAGGGATTAATTTTTTCCTGCAAGATGACGTTCGGCTGATAAAGCTTGTACAGAACGCTGATGATGGTGAGAATATAGTACTACGCAGAGGTATCCACAAACGAACAAGGAAGAAATATTCTATTAGAGCATCAATCGTTGCATATCGATTGTCGGACCCTGCTGCGGCCCTCTGCCACATAATAATTCCTTTAGTATCATGTTTACTTTTAATTAATAGTTAGTGGTTCTTATTTTTTTGCAACATCTAGCTTCTTCCTGTTTATAAGCGCAATATACTTCCACGAGTGCAACGTAACATTCGCCATGTGACGGAGGTGTGAGTTTGGTTACGCCAAAAATTACACCTAGTCAACTTAAAACTTTTAATTTCTGCATGTCTGGATGCTGCTGATTCCGCAACTGTTGTTCAGTTAATGAAATGCCGTGCGGTTGTAGGAGCTACCGTCTGGAGCCGAGCGACCGCTCCGGTCGCAGGTTCGAATCCTGCCTCGGACATGGATGTGTGTGATGTCCTTAGGTTAGTTAGGTTTAATTAGTTCTAAGTTCTAGGCGACTGATGACCTCAGAAGTTAAGTCGCATAGTGCTCAGAGCCAATTGAACCATTTTTTTGAAATGCCGTTCCAGTACTTTTTCTGAACTTTGTTAAGTTTATATAAGAAAAAATACCACCACAGCTGTATTTTGAGAATGTCTTTATTCTATCACACCGCCATCCTCAGGCTCCATCGCAGCCGAAAGAGTCACTGTCGAAAGAGTGCTTGATTTCCATGGGGCATTTACTTTGGGATCCTTGTTACTAGCACACGTGGGCTGGCTTTCATCAGGAGTCTGTACTCGACACCTTGTTGTCTCCAGTCAATAAGGACATTCTCAAGATACAGCTGCGGTGGTATTTTTTCTCACATATATCATCAGCTGAAGTCCCTCGTCCGTGCAATAAAATGGATATCCATAAATTTTTATTAAGTTTATATTACGCCATTATCAAGTGTATCTGAAACTTGTGTTGTAGAGAAGGAACGTCAAACGACGTCAAAGACTTTGCTTCTCTACAGCACGAGGCCCACGAGAATTAGGCCTACACGCTTTGGTGCGTATTGTTTACAATATACATAAATGACTTAGTTGACAACATCGGTAGCTCCGTGAGGCTATTTGCAGATGACACGGTTGTCTACAAGAAAGTAGCAACATCAGAAGACTCGTACGTACTCCAGGAGGACCTGCAGAGGATTAATGCATGGCGCGACAGCTGGCAGCTTTCCCTAAACGTAGATAAATGTAATATAATGCGCATACATAGGGGCAGAAATCCATTCCAGTACGATTATGCCATAGGTGGTAAATCATTGGAAGCGGTAACGACCGTAAAATACTTAGGAGTTACTATCCGGAGCGATCTGAAGTGGAATGATCACATAAAACAAATAGTGGGAAAAGCAGGCGCCAGGTTGAGATTCATAGGAAGAATTCTAAGAAAATGTGACTCATCGACGAAAGAAGTAGCTTACAAAACGCTTGTTCGTCCGATTCTTGAGTATTGCTCATCAGTATGGGACCCTTACCAGGTTGGATTACTAGAAGAGATAGACATGATCCAGCGAAAAGCAGCGCGATTCGTCATGGGGACATTTAGTCAGCGCGAGAGCGTTACGGAGATGCTGAACAAGCTCCAGTGGCGGACACTTCAAGAAAGGCGTTACGCAATACGGAGAGGTTTATTATCGAAATTACGAGAGAGCACGTTCCAGGAAGAGATGGGCAACATATTACTACCGCCCACATATATCTCGCGTAATGATCACAACGAAAATATCCGAGAAATTAGAGCAAATACGGAGACTTACAAGCAGTCGTTCTTCCCACGCACAATTCGTGAATGGAACAGGGAAGGGGGGATCAGATAGTGGTACAATAAGTACCCTCCGCCACACACCGGAAGGTGGCTCGCGGAGTATAGATGTAGATGTAGATGTACGTGACTTGCGAGCGACGGCAGTCTCCAGCAGGGAGCGAATAACTGTTACAGACGAGTTTAATATGCCTCACTGCGAATTTCACTGCAAATAAGCTCTCGGTAGCGAACTACGTAGTTAAGGCTTTTAATGGGTACCTTTTTATTGACATATTGATTTCCCGTGGGCCCTGCATGGAGCTCAGCATTCGTGAAGCATAGCGGAGGACGTGACTAGTGTGACGTAACAAGATCGTTACGGGGCCTGTATGTATTGTGGATCCTATCTGTAGCAAAGTTTCAGACATTTGATAATGGCCTAATATAAACTCCGAAACCGGTGTGTGGACTTAATAAAGTTCTAAAAAAGCAAATGGAGCTGCTCTTCATTAAAAGTTACAATTTTCTTAATGTATTTTTATTTCCTGAACGTGAATCATTTCCAGATAGGACTATTCATAATAATAATGAACTACGTTCATCAAAGTGAACCATAGCGTCTGGAAGCCAAGCGAGTAATTTCAGTATAAGATAAACGAATGTCTCTGATGTGTGACGAAATGGTGTTAAGAGACTTTCACTTCCTATTCTGCACCAAGTAAAGGTCAAAAATGTGTAACTGTGCAAGCAAGCGCGCCAATGTGTGTGTGTGTGTGTGTGTGTGTTTGTGTGTGTGTTTGTGTGTGTGTGTGTGTGTGTGTGTGTGTGCGTGTGTGGTCTGTGTGTGATTGTGTACATGCAAACACGAACAGAAAAAGGAAAGAGGGTGAGGGAGAGAGAGAGAGAGAGAGAGAGAGAGAGAGAGAGAGAGAGAGTGAAATAGAAAGAGGTGGCAGTGGGTGGTGAGGGTGAGGCAGCTGGCCTGCTGACCAGGGACGGCACGCGAGGTTGCGTTCTCTGGCGGCTATCGTATCGACCTATCGCGCCTCTAGCCTGGCCTTATCTTGAGCTACACCGACCACTGAGGCTCATGGCCTCCGCTTCCAAAACGTCCTCGACCTAAAAGCAGACCCTGCAGTCTATGCGCAGCTTTTCTGTCACACTACGGACTTGATGGTGTACCTCTTCAGTGTCTCGAAAATTACCTGTACCTACAAATTTTTCACGGGTGAAACTCTTGAAGGTATTTCTGTTTTTAGATTGGTTCTTCTGTAACCGTTTGTTACTAATTTTCTTGTAATGTAACAGGTATTCAGCAGATATTTGTCGTATTAGGTAACCGAGCGAGATGGCGCAGTGGTTAGCCCAATGGACTCGCATTCGGGAGGACAACGGTTCAATCATGCGTCCGGCCATCCTAATTTACGTTTTCCGTGATTTCCCTAAATCGCTCCAGGCAAATGCCGGGATGGTTCCTTTGAAAGGGCACGGCCCACTTCCTTCCGAGTCCTTCCCTAATCCAATGAGACCTATGACCTAGCTGCTTGGTCTCTTCCCCCAAACAACCCAACCCAACCCTCGTATTAGCGAAATATCGAAGAAATGAGAAATTTAATGCTCCTACAGTGTTACCTACTCGTAGGTAAAGGGGTAAGCGGAGGATGTGTACCGATTCTTACTATTTTGTACGGGGTGGGAAAAATAAATCTAGCCTGGAAAATATTTATAATATTCACGCGGAATTTGACCATTGATAATGAACAGGAGAACTGGCCACCGCATAAGATGTTGGAAACCGTGATTTCGATGCAGCAGTCCGTCGCTGTCACATATCTACGTATGCTCATCTCCGGCATGCTCTGTCCCGAGTACAATTAGACCGTTATAATGCGGCGTTCGATAATCCGGCAGACCAGACAGTCTGGCATACACTGGAAATATTCCCGTATTTTTAGTTTGGCGCGGCAGTACAGTCGCACGCCTTCGAGAGACGAGGCGCCTCGGCAGTAACAATTGTGTGCCTCACTGGTCGAAGAAGTCGAGATGGAAAAATAAATTTAATGGTGATGTGTTGTCAACTAATCGCTGTGAAGTTGTACGAGTAATAAATTCAGCAACCGCTAATGCACTGACTGCGTCTTCGGCAGAAGAAGCTGAAGAATAGACCGCTGTCGACAGAAGTTTAGCTATCGAAGAAAGGCTGATTGGCGATGTGAGAGCTCAAAGTGTTCTCAACCAACAGGAGGCACCAAAATGATGAAGAAGAACCGTCGAACCGTCACAGCTCTTGGGTGGAGGCTTCAGAAGCCTTAGACACTTTTGTGAAGTTCGGTGAGAGCAGCCAACAACACAACGCTTCTGAAGTTACGAATCTGCACATCATGCTACACAATTTTTGTCGAAAAAGAGTTCGTTCGAAGAAACAAGTTATCGCTTCTGCAATATTCACGACGGCTCAGAAGAATGTTTCAGGTTGGTTGGCTGGCTGATTGATTCGGGGGAGGGGACCAAACAGTAAGGTCATCGGTCCCATCGGATTAGGGATGGATGGAGAAGGAAGTCGTCCGTGCCCTTTTAAAGGAACCATTCCGGCATTTGCCTGAAAAATTTCATGTTAATCATAAATGGTAGATACCAGTTCCACACATTCGACGCCAACGACAATCACAGATATCTGTGCTATTACTAGAGACATCGATTCCAATTAAATTCCACCAAAATTTTGGTAATAATTTTTATTAATTATCTTGTTCTTGACCTTTTCAAATCAGTGGCGCTTGTTTTGTTTCGTAACTAGCGTACATATCATTATTTACGTGTATTGAACTTTTCTAAAACTTTGAACTTAAACTGAGTTAATAGAACAGTACAGTATTCGTCATTATTTCAATTTTGTTTTTACAGAAAAGTAATACAAATTTTTAATTTTTTATGCTGTTGTGTTTAATAAATAACAGCTACTAGATTTTGTACGTTAAGTGGGAATTAAGAGATGGTCGTGTTAAAAGTTTATCAGACAGATTCTGTGTTTGTAACTTTACAAATTTAGTGTTGTGGATGAGTTAAAGTGTATGTTGAGCTCTTCCTATAGTTTCTAAGTGAATGGTATCACGACTTTTGTGTCAGTTTCTCCTGTCTTCAGATGAGACATGGGTCAGCTTGTCGCAGTATTTGAACTCATAGAACATACGCCATTATGCATCAGAAAATCCCCAGCAGTACTTTGAAGAACCGTTGCATAATCTCAAGGATGGTGCTTGGTGTGCAATGTCTGGTGTCCATATCGTAATAAGATTCTTTCACCAAAAGCTCGTGAGCTTTAGCTCACGGGCATGTCCAGAAATTTTCAATCCATTTGTGGATAAATTCACAGAACGACTGTGTGGATATTTTCAGCAAGACGGAACAATAGAACACACGGCATTGAGGACATTGTCACGAGTGCGTGAGGTCTTCGGTGAGAAGAGGACAATCGGCAGACGCAGTGAAATGTCCTGATCACGTCGACTGTCTGATCTCAGTCCCCGGGATTTTTATCTGTGGGGCACATTGATGGAAGAGCTACAGCTGAACATTGAAAACACAGCTGCTTCTGTGCCTCAGGCAGGCAGGTCTATCTCGAGTCTGTCTTACGTAAATATTTTGCGGAGCTATGTATGAGATGTTTCTGTGGGTAAAATGTGTGTTGTTTTCTATAAATTAATACCTAATAACAGAAATTACGATAACTCGATAAGGATATTTGTTAAATAAATGATACATATACAAAAAAGATTGTTTGAAATGGCTTAGGTCGAATTTGCAACAACAATGGCAGACACGTGTTGTGCGCTAGAATTCAAAATATGAAACGTACTAAATGTGAATTAAAGGATAGTAGAACCGAAACAACACCTACAATACGACCAAGATTCATTACAGTTGATGTTTTAGGATGCATAGTGTCAGCAAACTCTACATCGTAATGAGAACAATGAAGGAAGAACAAAGAGAAAATGTTAGTACATTCTCTATCAATTCAGAGAACAGATCAGACCCCTACCGAAAAGGAAAATCTTAAAAACATCACCACCTGACTCTGGGTGAACTGCGAGCAAAACAAAAAACAAAATATGGTTAACCATCAAGCATGTGGCTATAAACACACACTTACTTAATTATGCAGGTATATTATCTTGGCATCCATTACAAATTGTTTAAAATGTGTTAATTGTGTTTGAAAGAAAGCAGACAGACTGAAACGTATCATTGCTGGCCACACCATTGGATCATGTCTGCTAAGGACTTCACAGATGGCATCCGATGGAAAGTGGCTTTGCTTAGAAGGCAGCCGATGTGTTAGTCTTTCCCTGATTCACCAGTAGTGGGCTGTGGTCAGAGTCTAGTAGGTCGGCTGTAGGGCTAGTGATTTTTCATGACGGCGGGAGCCTTGCAGCAGTAGGTGTTCAATTGAAATTGCGAACAGTAGTATCAGGAATCAACACTTCCCAGAGGAGTGCCGTTAGCGTACGCAGGAAATGAATAACAACAATACCTGAATTCTGCTCCTAAGGGTAACTGAATGGAATAACTGAATGTTAAATCAGTTTTGGGGGTCGCCGGAAGTTCACTAAATCTAGGAGTCAAGTAGCAGCCTTCCTGCGTTTAGGGCACAAACAGTGGGTCCTGTGGTGCATCGATCTGATATATATCAGATCGATCGTTAGTTATCCTTATTGCTGTTGTTGTTGTGGTCTTCAGTCCAGAGACTGGTTTGATGAAGCTCTCCATGCTACTCTATCCTGTGCAAGCTTTTTAATATCTCAATACCTACTGCAACGTACGTCCTTCTGAATCTGTTTAGTGTATTCATCTCTTGGTCTCCCTCTACGATTTTTACCCTCCACGCTGCTCTCCAATACTAAATTGGTGATCCCTTGATGCCTCAGAATATGTCCTACCAAGCGATCCCTTCTTCTAGTCAAGTTGTGCCACAAATTTCTCTTCTCCCCAATTATATTCAATACCTCCTCATTAGTTGTGATCTACCCATCTAATCTTCAGCATTCTTCTGTAGCAGCACATTTCGAAAGCTTCTATTCTCTTCTTGTCTAAACTATTTATGGTCCATATTTCACTTCCATACATGGCTACACTCCATACAAATACTTTCAGAAACGACTTCCCGACGCTTAAATCTATACTCGATGTTAACAAATTTATCCTTGGAGAAGAAAAAAGCTATTTTTGCAATATGCAAAACGTTCGGATATTCGAAAGCGCTATTGCATGTGTGGACGGGAAACGTGGTCAGTAGTTTTCTGTGTTCGGCAGACAGAGGCCTCTCATCAGATCACAGAGTGGCTAGGTAGGTGATGTTTCGTGTTAGAAGTAGACTTGCCAAGTCTAGCTGAAGCCAATTTAGTTCCATGGGAACTAGAGGTTGAGAAGTGGCAAGCCCACCAGCCTATCTCTTTTCGTTTACTTATTATTAAGGAGAGGAGTTAAGTAAGTAGCTGTATACACTGATTTCATGTCCACTTTTTAACAGTGTGTTATGAAACATGGTGCTAACTACATTAACTTGCTTCCGTGGGCAAGATTTGGGAGTGAGGAGTAGTGTGAATATGATGAAGGTGATTTGTGGCAGGGCTCAGCAAAATGATCCCCAGGGAGCTGAGGGTATGTGGACCTTCACTGAGGTAGAGGCGCCTAGCCTTACTGGGGAGAAAGTCCCTTTGGTGAGTTGTGTAGTGGCGCAGAGGGTATCGTGCTGTTTATTGCACAGGTCCACTGTAGATGGCCGACCTAAAAGAATTCTTTCCGGAGTACGTAATTATGTCAATGGGAGGCAGGCGCAAAGACTAGGTTAAGAGAAATACGTAAGCGGATAAACATCTCCTGGCTTTCCAAAAAACATGGCAAAACAGCTCTGACATACTAAAGGTTCAGAATTTGCAGCAGAGTTGTCGAGTAGCCTAATGGACGATTTTTTAGCATTTCTCTGGGTCGGTAATGTAATGCTAACTGGTGGCTGAGAGAGCACTGACTGATGTGACAGAGGTGACGTCAGGCGGACGTAACACGCAGTGGGAAGCTTTCTTTAAAAAAGAAAGGAGGAAATTCAGTTCATTGAATGTTAAAGTTTCGCCCTATCTTGTCGGGATATTTTGTTGAAGAAATAGTTAAGCCATTGGAGGGCAGCAGTAACTTTAAAGATGATTGGTGATTGAATTCCATTGATAGGAAGAAGGGAGCAAGCAGCTTTTTACGGACTTCAAAAATTAGGACTGTCGCAGGGCTTGTAGCTGATGAGATAAGAGCTTTGCAGGCTGCGAATGGAGGAGCCAACTGGAATCCAGTATTCGTCTCCTCAGCAGACTCCGATCGTAGTATCGAACTTCATGGAAATAGGGCACGGCGTTTCCAGTCTGCTCGAATTATGCTGAAGGTTGTGGTGAGTGTCACTTTCAGTTCAGGCATATTAGGACAAGAGCTAGTTTGTAGTTCAGACTCAGGAGGGTTTCACTGTCTCCGTCAGTGCATCCTCACATCTATGGGATTCTTCAGCTATTGATTCAGACACATTCACTTCAATCTTTATTTAGTTAGAAGTGACACATTTCACAGAGCCAAATGCGCGTTGTTAAGCAAGTCCACACATCGATTAACTTTACGAACTGATAGTCTTAGTTTTGTAATTATCATGGGAAAATAAGTCATAGTAATTCTCTTAATTTCATAACTGTTTTGAATACTTAATAATTCCATTACTTTTTATAATAAATCAGAAAGTGCATTTAAACCTTGAGTTTATTATTACATTTAATCAATGATAAACGTTATGTCAATTCCACACCTTAAGATTCACTGCTGGGACCAAAGTAATTTATGGTGTTATTAATTCCGTTTCATAAATTCATTTCAGCACTGAGTCTGAAGTGCTTACCTGTTTCATGATTAACTCTGATTCAGTTAAATTCACTTACACACACAGAGTTTTGCAGGTTGTGGTGTTTTTGTGTGTCGTTTTCAGCTGTAATCCTATTATATCTTTTTGCAGATTAATAGCGGAATTTCCAAGAAACCACCTGGAACTGGTGTCTTGACTTTTAGTGACGAAAGTTTTTGAAATCCAGTGGTCAGATCTCGAAATATTTCTTAATACCATCAAATAGCTAGGGAGCGCTGGTTACTAGGTTTGGAGCATTGACAAATTTAACCGTATCTCGAAGGTGAAAACGACGCTAGCGACCCTTCTGTAGGCTAGATTAATATTGAAGCAGTGCAATAACTGAGCCGAGCGTGCCAATAAACGTTTCCCAGTTAATCTTGTGAGCAATGCGTCTTGTGACTTGTCTTCGTGGCTATACCGCTTGGAATCCGGGCGCTACCACGAGTGAACCTTTACTCGACCCCACGGAAGCTCTAAGAAGTCAGGGAAAGAACGTTTCAAGGTCAACACTGTTACCGAAAGTTTTAAAGAACGAAGATGCACAAATCACATGACTGAAGTCAAAAAATCTGTGACGAACCTACTCTTTGTGTAGATACGAATGAAAAGTAAACAGTATAGAAAAAGGAAGCCACTTGATCAGCCCCTGAAGACCACTCGGTGGTCTACCAACAATCTCGTCATTGTCAATCATGCACCATTGGATGAGGTATGAAGGGGCATGGGGACTGCACACTGCACTGCCGGCCTTTGTCGACGTTCCGTCCTTGGAGCCGCTACTCTCAATGACCTACCTTCTCAGTTGGCATCACGAGGATGAGTGCACCCAGTCCAGCGGTCTCATCACGGAAAAATCCCTGTCAGCACCGGGACTCGAACCTGCGTCTGCTGCATGTTGACCACAATAGGATCCCACAAATTAATAAGAGAGAGCGTCAGACTCACACCAAAGCTGTTTAATACAAAAAATTGTGGATTAGACATTACCACATAGAAATCGAAGGTTCATTCATCGATTTAAAGAGGGTAAAAAGTTCCTTATAGGCAATGTTCTTTGTTATCCATTTTGCAGGACAGTAAAAATTAAAATATGTAGTTTTCACTTTAATCGAGACAGCAAGAGCATATTTTTTGAACATTTTTGTGACTAAGAGAAGGAGAGTGTCATTTAAAGAAAGCTGGCCGGAACACCGTTCGCCGCTAAAACGGTATAACCAGAAAGGTCAGCAAATGACGAAATTTTATAGTACGGTAAGAAATAAAAATTTGGAGTAGGAATTAAAAGCCATGGAGAAGAAGTAAAATCGTTGAGGCTTGCCGATGACGTTGTAATTCTGTCAGAGACAGTAAAGGACCTGAAAGAGCAGTTGAAAGGAATTGACAATGTCTTGAAAGGAGGATAATGGAATGTAGTCGAATTAAGTCTGGTGACGCTGAGGGAATTGGATTAGGAAATGAGACACTTAAAGTGTAAAGGAGTTTTGCTATTTGGGGAGCAAAATAGCTGATGATGGTCGAAATAGAGAAGATATAAAATGTAGACTGGCATTGGCAAGAAAAGCGTTTCTGAAGAAGAGGAATTTGTTAACATCGAGTATAGATTTAAGCGTCAGGAAGTCGTTTCTGAAAGTATTTGTATGGAGTGTAGCCATGTATGGAAGTGAAACATGGACGATAAATAGTTTGGACAAGAAGAGAATAGAAGCTTTCGAAATGTGGTGCTACAGAAGAATGCTGAAGATTAGATGGGTAGATCACATAACTAATGAGGAAGTACTGAACAGGATTGGGGAGAAGAGACGTTTGTGGCACAACTTGACTAGAAGAAGGGATCAGTTGGTAAGACATGTTCTGAGGCGTCAAGGGATCACCAATTTAGTATTGGAGGGCAGCGTGGAGGGTAAAAATTGTAGAGAGAGACCAAGAGATGAATACACTAAGCAGATTCAGAAGGATGTAGGATGCAGTAGTTACTTGGAGATGAAGAAGCTTGCACAGGATATAGTAGCATGGAGAGCTTCATCAAACCAGTCTCTGGACTGAAGACCACAACAACAACAAGAATACATGATTAAATTTCTAGGTTCTTTACCCCTATAAGCACACCATCTGAACAGGCCTTTAAGGCGCAACAGTACCGACCGGCTGCTGTGTCATCTGCAGTCCTTAGGCATCAATGGATGCGGATACAGAGGGGCATATGGTCAGCACACCGCTCTCCTGGTCGTTGTCAGTTTTCGTGACTAGTGCTACTACTTCTCTACCAAGTAGCTCCTCAAATGGTCTCAGAAGGGCTGAATGCTCCCTACGTGCCAATAGCACTCGGCAGACCCGGACTGTAACACATCCAAGTTCTAGCCAAGGCCGACAGTGCATAAGTTTTGTGTTGTGATGGGAACCGATGTTACCACTGCAGCCAACCCATTGACATTTAGGGGTATAAAGAGTTCTCGTAATGTAGTGCACAGAACTGTAACATCCTGTAGCAATGAATGTTCCTATCTGGTTGGTCATACAGTCAAACTGAGCTTTGACGAAACCCATGACCAGATGCTTATAATAGGTGACTGATTTGGTAAACGTGCTGGATCACAAGTGGTCATGTTTCGTACTTAGTGGCACCGCATACCATGATGCCAAATTCTGGCTCATATGATGATCACAAATGCAATCTGGCATTGTTCATTCTTCTCGGATCCTCCACACTTGGGTAAGTCCAAGGTGATGCCATATGGTTACACTCTCTAGATTATACCTGATTCGATAGATACATAATGAAGGGACTGATGACCTCACAGTTTGGTCCTTTTAACTCTAACAACTAACCAAGCAACCAACCAACGCTCTCGCTGCCCGCGCCACTGTCGGCGCGCCTCTCTCTGCTGCTGCGTCAAAGCAAGACGCAACAATTTCCTCCTGTCGAAAGTCAGTGGTGCTCCAGACGCCGTGGCACTGCCCATGTGGATACTTGCTCCAAACAAAATCATTACTTGTCTCAAGGTCTGTATGCTTCTGTACAGCCAAGTGAAAAATAAACCTGTTCTCTCGGATGCTGGTCGTGTGGGGCCACTGAGGTTCTGAGTATCAGCTTCGACATGAATGAAAATGAGCAGACTAGGGTTTTTACAAATTAATGAGACAAGGGGTCAGTGTCTTCATTTAGTTCGTATTGTGATGAGCGTCGCTTTCAGCTCCGATATACTAGGACAAGTGAGAGACTCACGATAGGTATCACTGTCTCCTGTTCATCAGTACATCTTCAGATCTTTGGGATTCTTCGGGCCTTGATTCAGACAGTCAGTCACTGCAATCGTCATACAGTCAGGATGCAATACGTTTCACAAAGTAGATAAGACATTACTAAGCAACTCCACCCATCAAGTAACTCTGTCGACTAATAGTCTTAGTTTTGTAATTCTCATGGGAAAGTAGATCATATCTGATTTGAATGCTTTATGATTCCAGTGTTTTAAACCTTGGATATATTATTATTTTTAATCCTTTCCAATAATAAATAAAAACCTCAGTTATAAGACACTTAAGGATACATCACACGAAAATTTTCAAGACAATTGAAGTTCTTGTTCTTATGTATAGAGGCGAATAAAAAAATGAAATAAATATGAGACAAGGTCTTGGATTTATTGGTCAGAAAATTCTCTGTGGAATTCCTGATCCATGAATTCCATGAGATCCTGATCAATGAGAACAGCAACGTCGCGGAAAATAAACTTTATTCTTCATGGGCCTCGGTCTTGCCGCTGTCGAATTCTTACAGATTTTTGTGAACGTTTCTGCTTCCTGCCCTAGAAACAACACGACCTTCTCACAAACGACCAGCACTCAAAAGCGATTTCTGAATGAGAAAGCCTCTTTCCTTATGTACAGAATGTAAACGCCGTTACTCTTATCTAATTATCGCGGTTTCCCTGAAATGCTGATCATTTCCATATCGAGCAATGTAGCACAGTTCATGTTAATTTGATGTTTTTGTATGCCGCCTTTGTGGTATTGTAAATTTATTGACCATCAGCGTGGAAGATAAATTTATACCACGAATAAAATATTTTAAATATTACATTTAATATAAGAATAATACAGACGCAGGTGAAAAGCTGAATAAATATATACGAAAGTATTCACAAAATTTCAGAGACTTCAGGACACATACAGATGAAATTTTTGAGACAGCTGAAGTTCTCATTCTTAATTATGGAAGTTCTAACCATCACTACCCTCTTATAACCCAAAGTAGATTCATTAATTTTGAATTAAGTTTAAATTTGGGTGGTTGGTCATAGTTTCATAGCCCTTGGCACTCTGAGATATCGACACACTATAGAGAGAGGTAGCGATGGTAGAATTTAAATAAACAGTTTTCATAGTACTCATTTCGCAGTTGTCGAAAATTATAGGCTCGTGATCCATGTCGATGCTAGATTTTGAAATGCAGCTTCATATAGAGGATGCTCTACTTAATTTTCTTAAATGATATGAATGATGGTTGAGTCTCTATTATCGAAGGTTTCGTTAGTTTACTTCACAATACAGTTAACTCCAACCTCCATGCTAACTCAACACTCACGTTACTTGTGCTCCATACTCAAATTGAACAAGAACAAAGATTTACCTATAACAATATGTAGAAAAGAAAATGCTATTGTATATCGATCAATTCACGCATAATCATCTTTGGAACACACATTACGAAAACAAAGTACAAATAATTGTTTATCCTTTCAAGAAGTTTATAATAATCATAGTAATTACACAAAATGTTCATATATGTTGACGTTTATACATTTTCGTATAGCTATTTGGTAGTGGATCTCCGGGTTTTGAGTCTTTAACTTGAAAATCAGTCATTTCAGGACATACAAGATCGGTTAGTGCACTTCATCTAATTAGAACCAGTGTTATTTCAAAGTGAATACAAAATAAAAATGAAAAAAAGATATGACTGGATTTGAAGTACTTAGATTTGTTGTCAGAAAGAAGAAAACACATGTAATACGAAAATTTAAAGTGATAAGAAACGCAACTAAGGGAAGATGTTATGTACATTTGTGAGAGATTCCAGCGGTCGCCATGAACTTCGCTCCAAAAGCAAACAAGTTTGGGGACACAAAAAAGAAGCTCTCCGCCTTCTGCGAATGAGATTCTGGAGATGAAGTTATTCGGCGAGACAATAGTTAAGATAGCGGATTAACTTTAAGGGAGAAAGAAGTTCGACTCTCCTTCCTCCCATCGGAATTGTGATATGCTGGTGGCTCAAAGCGTACGTGGGCGAGTCTGATAAAAGAACACTGTTCTTATCGCTGCAATGTATGTATGGATGACTGATAAACTGCTAACTGTGACTCTCAATGACCAACACCCGAATTACTGACTCTAAACTAGTTACTTTTCTGTCAAAATAATCTAGAACTGTACAAAGGCTTTCACTGAACTAGCGCGTAACTATGTTGCACTTCAGCCCTTTCAAATAAGAGACAGATCTAAGTCGACACACATACATAAAATTAAATACACATAAAGAGATACAATTGTATATTACAATAACTTTAAGTCTTTGCTTGGATAAATATGAGTTAGTCTCGATTCTGGCAGAGGTGCTGTATATTAGTGTCGCTAGTGCTAATTTTCCTACGTAAAATTTTGAATGTTTGACCTACAGCGAATCTCCTGAAAATTATTTGCAACCAGGTAGAAGCTATAAAATGAAGTGTATAATCCAAAATTACAACTCTTGTGTATGTAACCATACATGTTAAGTGTTGTTTGTCATTAATATATATTGATACAATGACAGAATGGAATTAATCCATAACCAAACGAAGTTTAATGGCAATAATTCTATAGACAGAGATTGGCTCACTGAATACCATTTACAGTAACTTTTCAAGGAAAAAACGTTTTCCTGCTTGAGTTAAACAGTAATGAAAGATATCCAACTGTAATAAATAATCTATGTTTTACTGTAATGCTTAACTTTTTATGCGATGCATTTACCATAATTTATATCATTCTGTTACTGGTCTTAGAAGTAACTAATACTATTTCAGTGTTATTTGCTCTTATTTATATCTAAATGGCTGCTCGAAGGTCTTGTATTATTTGTCTCATTTGAGGTGTAGTTGCTGTGGATAAAGACAACCGCTAAATCTGTAGTGCGTCAGGTGTTCTGTTGTCCTCAGGACATGCCAATATGGAGTCGAATCCTCAATTCAAATGTTAAAAATTACACGAAAATTACTCTCCTTCCAGACAGCTGCCCCAAAAATTAATAAGATGATTTAAAAGCATAAACACATCAGCTGAGGTATAGAGGTGGGGATTTTCCAGGCTATATTCAAACATGCTGTTCTCTCTTTTCACCAATGGATGCTCATGTAGAAGAATAGTTGAATACCATTGTGTCAGTTTATTTAAAAATTGAGGTTCAAGACAATGTCGTCCATAGCCCTCACAGTAAATGACTTACAAATGCTACACTGTTGGATGCCTGTTTTGAATAACACTAAGATCAATTAACTATCCCTCTCTGCTGTATCATTTGCATCTCTGCTGCAGCTCATTGTCTCTCCATTTCGTTTACTCAATATAAAAGCTCCAATTTACTCTTTAAACACTCACTACTACACTACTGGCGCCGGCCGAAGTGGCCGTGCGGTTAAAGGCGCTGCAGTCTGGAACCGCAAGACCGCTACGGTCGCTGGTTCGAATCCTGCCTCGGGCATGGATGTTTGTGATGTCCTTAGGTTAGTTAGGTTTAACTAGTTCTAAGTTCTAGGGGACTAATGACCTTAGCAGTTGAGTCCCATAGTGCTCAGAGCCATTTGAACCATTTTTACACTACTGGCCGTTAAATTTGCTACACTACGAAGATAACGTGCTACAGACGCGAAATTTAACCGACAGGAAGAAGATGCTGTGATATGCAAATGATTAGCTTTTCAGAGCATTCACACAAGGTTGGCGCCGGTGGCGACACCTACGACGTGTTGACAAGTTTCCAACCGATTTCTCATACACAAACAGCAGTTGACCGGCGTTGCCTGGTGAAACGTTGTTGTGATGCCTCGTGTAAGGAGCAGAAATGCGTACCATCACGTTTATGACTTTGATAAAGGTTGGATTGTAGCCTATCGCGATTGTGGTTTATCGTATCGCGACATTGCTGCTCGCGTTGGTCGAGATCCAATGACTGTTAGTAGAATATGGAATCGGTGGGTTCAGGAGGTGATACGGAACGCCGTGCTGGATCCCAACGACCTCGTACCACTAGCAGTCGAGATGACAGGCATCTTATCCGCATGACTGTAACGGATCGTGCAGCCACGTCTCGATCCCTGAGTCAACAGATGGGGACAGTTTCAAGACAACAACCATCTGCACGATCAGTTCGACGACGTTTGCAGCAGCATGGACTATCAGCTCGGAGACCATGGCTGCAGTTACCCTTGACGCTGCATCACAGACAGGAGCGCCTGCGATGGTGTACTCAACGACGAACTTGGGTACACGAATGGCAAAACGTCATTTTTTCGGATGAATCCAGGTTCTGTTTACAGCATCATGATGGTCGCATCCGTGTTTGGCGATATCGCGGTGAACGCACATTGGAAGCGTGTATTCGTCGTCGCCATACTGGCGTGTCTCCCGGCGTGATGGTAAGAGGTGCCATTGGGTACACGTCTCGGTCATCTCTTGTTCGCATTGACGGCACTTTGAACAGTGGACGTAACATTTTAGTTGTGTACGACCTGTGGCTCCACCCTTCATTCGATCCCTACGAAACCCTACATATCAGCAGGATAATGCACGACCGCATGTTGCAGGTCCTGTACGGGCCCTTCTGGACACAGAAAACGTTCGACTGCTGCCCTGGCCAGCATATTCTCCAGATCTCTCACAAATTGAAAACGTTTGGTCAATGGTGGCCGAGCAACTGGCTCGTCATAATACAGCAGTCACTATTCTTGGTGAACTGTGGTATCGTGTTGAAGCTGCATGGGCAGCCGTACCCGTACGCGCCGTCCAAGCTCTGTTTGACTCAATGCCCAGGAGTATCAAGGCCGTTATTACGGCCAGAGGTGGTTGTTCTGGGTGCTGATTTCTCAGGATCTATACACCCAAATTGCGTGAAAATGTAATCACATGTCATTTCTAGTATACTATATTTGTCCAATGAATACCCGTTTATCATCTGCATTTCTTCTTGGTATAGCAATTTTAATGGCCAGTAGTGTAATTTAACACATAGCCACGTTTCTGTGATTTATTGAAGTAGTCGCTCTTTTGTCGTGTTCTGCATAGATCTTCTTAATAAATCTTCATACTTCTGTAAGCTTCGATTCTTCCTTCTTATTTCTCCTCCAACTCAAAACTTCAAACTTGATGTTCCTTCCTGAATCTAATGACTTACTGCAACAATGATGCCATGATCTTGCGATAGTATTCCAAGAACTGTTTCCTTCTACCACATTCTTAAAATCGTCTCATTGAAAACTAAACAAGAGAACAGAAAAAAGCGCCATCGCAAACCAAAGGTGATCGATGTCAGAAGTTACCGGTAGTGAGGTAAAAAATCAGTGGGTGAAGTAGCATATACTCTGTCCCTCTATTTTTTGACAAGTGAGATAGCAGGACTCCATGCAGAATTAAAACAAAAAATATCATCTCTAATTATAAGATTACTTGCTAATTTAATTCCAGCAGCTTACTTAATAACAATATCCCAATAGCTGGAAGTGCATGTCAGAATCTCCGTGTTGTTATATTCCGTAGGATGACCGGTGCCAAGACAATGTTCTGCAGTGTCGAATTTGCTAGATTGTTCTAAGCGTGTGTGCCGCTTATGCTCAGTACACCAGTCGTCCAGAGTCTTGACAATCTAGACCAATATATGACATGCCACAACTGCAAGGAATTTTGTAGATAACCGCCTCACGCAAACCAGGATCGTCTTTTACGTAACCTAGAAGGACCCTGATCTTAGATGGTAATCGATAAACGCACTTCACATCAAATTTCCGCAAATGAGAATAATCCTGTTCGAAATTCTCCCTGCATAAGGCAAGAAGGCCGTAGACAGCGCCACCTGGGGCACAGTTGGTCGATAGCGCAACACACTTTTAATCTTTCTTTCACTATAACTATTCTGACGAAAGGTGACTTCCAGATAGGCTAAAATCAGCTGACAAACTGTCAGAGTCTGAGATGACGTGGATCCTGAGCACTGGATGGTGACAACTGTCAGCATGCAGGAACAAGTCAGTGTGAGTAGATTTCCTATAAACAGCATGTCCCAACGTTTAATCCACCTTCCTCCCAAGCAGTACATCAAGAAAGGGAAGACAGCCATCCTTTTCCATCTCCGTCGTGAAACAAATATTCGGGTGGATAGAATTCAGGTGTTCTGAAACGTCGTTCAAATACTCAGTGCCATGTGGGCAATAAACAAAAGTATCACCTACGCATCTGAAAAAAACACGCAGGTTTCAAAGTCGTCGATTCCAAGGCGGGTTCCTCGAAATCTTCCACAAAGAAACTGATAATAATAGGTGACAAAAGGCTGCCCATCGTAACTCCACATGTGCCTCTACTGAAGTCAACACATGTCAAAATAAGTTCGTTGATTCAATACTAAATCTAACCTCAACCAACCTTAACGGGACACATAGAGGAACAGGAATGAAGGGAGAGACCACAATAAAATTTACTAGAATGTCAAAGTCATTCAACCGATTTCCCTTAATCGTCATAAGAAATCCAACGAGTTCTTAATGCAGTGCTCACACCAGCTAATAAGTGAACGTAAAACAACCGTTTGGGAATCGGTGGTTCGGAGTTTAATGCTACTTCCCGACGTTCTGTGCTAAACCTCGCCGTCCGGAGTGGCCGAGCGGTTCTAGGCGCTTTAATCTCGAACCGCGTGACCGCTACGGTCGCAGATTCGAATCCTGCCTCGGGCATGGATGTGTGTGATGTCCTTAGGTTAGTTAGGTTTAAGTAGTTCTAAATTCTAGGGGACTGACGACCTCAGAAGTTAAGTCCCATAGTGCTCGGAGCCATTTGATAAACCTCACGGAGAAAGCTTTCGACGACGAAGCTTCACCCGTACTAGGGAACGGTTTAGATTTTGCACCGACTCCCAAACGTTTGCCAATGGCAATGCTACCTTTGTTTTGGACAAGCAGGACTGCGTTCAAATAATGCAGTGTTTACTGTCTGATTCACCGTATCTCAGGATCGGTTCTGATCCCACAAAGTGTTGAGAGAAAGACCAACAGTCTCCTGCAGAAAAGTTTCTTGTCGCAGGAGACCATCTAGAGACTCCACTCTTATTGTGCTTCCTAAAGCTCACAAGGAATGGACTCCTTTTCGTCCCATTGTAACACTAGTGCTCCGAGATTACATTTAGTAAATACCCTGCTACCCTCGTGAGCCCTAAGAACTCGACGGATTTCTTACGTCGATTAAGGGACTGCGTCTGAATAGCTCTGACATTCTAGTAAGTTTTGATGTGGTCTCTCTCTTCACTCGTGTTCCTCTGCCTGATTCGATATGGTCGGTTGAGGTAAGATTTGGTGCTGAACTGGCAAACCTATTTCGACACATGTGACATACTTTTTATTCAATAACCAGTACTACAAGAAGACATATGGAATCGAAAGAGGAAGCCCTTTGTCACATACGTATTATTGCCAATTTATTTATGGAAGATTTCGAGGAATGTGCCTAGGAGTTAGCGGCTTTGAAATCTGCATTTTTTTCGAGATATTGTTTGTAGATAATGCTTGTGTTGTTTGGCCTCATGGCAGTGAGATTTGAACGACTTTTCACAAAACTTGAGTGCAATCCACGCGAACGTTCGTTTCAAGATGGAGTTGGAAAAGGATGGTTGTCTTCCCTTCCTTGATATATTGTTTAGGAGGGAAGTGGATTACACATTGGGACATGCTGTTTATAGGAAGTCTATTCACACTGAGGCCGGCCGGTGTGGCCGTGCGGTTCTAGGCGCGTCAGTCTGGAGCCGCGTGACCGCTACGGTCGCAGGTTCGAATACTGCCTCGGGCATGGATGTGTGTGATGTCCTTAGGTTAGTTAGGTTTAAGTGGTTCTAAGTTATAGGGGACTGATGACCACAGATGTTGAGTCCCATAGTGCTCAGAGCCATTTGAACCATTTATTCACACTGACTTGTATCTGCTGGCTGACATTTATCACAATCCAGCTCAACGTGAAGGGGTACTTCGTACCTCGGTTCAGAGGCCCACATCATCTCGGACGCTGAGAGTTGTAAGCTGAGATTAACCCATCTGGAAGTAACCTTTCGTCAGAACGGTTAGAGTGAAAGATAGATTAAATGTGAATTGCGTTATCGACCAACTGTGTGCCAGGTGGCTACAAAGTCTACAGCCGTTTTGCCTTACACAGGGAGCATTTCGAACAGGGCTGGTTGTATATTTTACGGAATATGTTGTCTAGAGTGTTTCTCGACAGCTATCTAAGAAATGGCTCTGAGCACTATGGGATTTCTTAACATCGGAGGTCATCTGTCCCCTAGAACTTAGAACTACTTAAACCTAACTAACCTAAGGACATCACACACATCCGTACCCGAGGCAGGACCGTAGCGGTCGCGCGGTTCCAGACTGAAGCGCCTAAAACCGCTCGGCCACTCCGTCCGACAACTATCTAAGATCAGGGTCCTTTCTGGTTTCATAAAGGATGATCTTGGTCTGCGTAAGGAGGGTATCAACTGCATTCCTTGCAGCTGTTTCACGCCGCATACTGGCCAGACTGTGAGGACTGTGGAGGACTAGTGTACTGAGCATAAGCAGCACACACGCTTACAATGGTCGAGCAAATCCGACATTACAGAACAGTGTCTTGGTTCCAGTCAACATGCGAAATATAAGAACACGGAGATTCTGGCATGCACTTCCAACAATTAGAATTATGTTCTTGAGGAAGCTGTTGAAATTAAATTAGTAAATAATCTTATAATTACAGGTGATGGTTTTGTGTAAATTTTGCATGGAATCCTGCTCTCTCACTTGTCAAAAGAACAGAGGGACAGAAGGTCATCTTTGTTTTGCGGTGGCCCTAGTGTTTACATTGTGTGTGTGTGTGTGTGTGTGTGTGTGTGTGTGTGTGTGCGCGCGCACGTGGGTCCGTGCGTGCTATGTGTGTTATCTTTATGGAGTATCTCTGAAAGCCATGGTATTAAGTTCGATTGCACAGCGCTTACTGTCTGCTGTTTTGCCTTGGAAATGGTAGGGTGTGCTTCTGTTGAAATACCGGCTGCTGTTGACGATGTCACCCGACTGCATTTCTCTCATTTATTTGAACTTTGTACATGCTCTAGAGACTAAGTTCTCAAAATCTGAAAATTGTTCGAAAACAAAATAGTTTATAGTGGCGTGGGTGCTTCTACATCTACATGGATACTCTACAAATCACATTTAAGTGCCTGACAGAGGGTTCATCGAACCTCCTTCCCAATTCTCTATCATTCCAATCTCGCATAGCCCGCCGAAAGAATGAACACCTATATCTTTCTGTACGAGCTCCGATTTCCCTTATTTTATCGTGGTGATCGTTTCTCCCTATATCGGTGTCAACAAAATATTTTCGCACTCGGAGGAGACAGTTGGTGATTGCAATTTCGTGAGAAGATTCCGTCACAACAAAATACGCCTTTCTTTTAATTATATCCAGCCCAAATCCTGTATCATTTCAGTGACAATTTCTCCAATATTTCGCGATAATACAAAACGTGCTGCCGTTCTTTGAACTTTTTCGATGTACTCCGTCAATCCTATCTGGTAAGGATCCCACACCGCGAAGCAGTATAGGTAGGCAGTTTCCTTAGTAGTTCTGTTACATTTTCCAAGCGTCCTGCCAATAAAATGCAGTCTTTGGTTAGCCTTCCCCACAATATTCTCTATGTGTTCCTTCCAATTTAAGTTGTTCGTAATTGTAATACTTAGGTATTTAGTTGAATTTATGGCTTTTAGGCTAGACTGATTTATCGTGTAACCGGAATGGCTCTGAGCACTATGGGACTTCACATCTGAGGACATCAGTCCCCCAGAACTTAAAACTACTTAAACCTAACTAGCCTAAGGACATCAAACACGTCCATGTACTTGCTGCTACCCAAGGCCGTGGTACCAAACTTAATAGTGATTCATTTGCTGTGCCTAGTAGGTGAGGAGAATGTGCTCTACCTGCTGAGCGGCTGGTCCCGGCGGAGGTTCGAGTCCTCCCTTGGGCATGGGTGTGTGTCTCTGTCCGTAGGATAATTTAATTTAAGTAGCGTGTAAGCTTAGGGACTGATGACCTTAGCAGTTAAGTCCCATAAGATTTCACACACATTTGAACATTTTCATTTCTACCTGGTGATGTTAATCTGAAAAGTCGGGATAAAGGAATGTTCTCGTGAATGAGAATACAGTTGCTTCTAATGTGGTACAGTCATGGTGTAGTTTACCCATTGTCTCTGCACAATTACCTCGGTAACAGTGCCCCCATCGAAACAAGATGAAAAGTTGATCACCTAGTACACCGTTAGTACAGGTCAAACCCTTTAATTGCTCATAGTTCTGGATGAACTGTTGTTTATGGACAGACCGGGTCTCATCTCCTTTAATTATGCACAGATAAACAACTAACCGCATACTACACTTAGTTGACATCCTGTGATATAGTTCGAGTGCAGTAACCTAACAATGATGCGATCAATCACTAATAATCATATGTAGCAAGTAAATCATTGGCATAATCACTGTATAGGTCAGTCGTTGCACTGTCCTTCTAAACAATAATCATATAACAATGAATGAAACGTGCACAGTAGGCATTACTTTTGGAAATAACGCTATTAATGATCTCTCTCTATTGCCAGTGTTGGCGATGATCATTGAAGCTAAACACTGTTCATTGTTCATGGGGACAGTTACACATTCGCTGTACAATTAATGATTTAAAAGTAACTAAATTAATGAATCACCTCCTAGACGCAAAATTTGGATAAAACAGTGCATTTTCTGATTTGTAATTTGTACTAAATTAACTACAGTATATTTCCTCTTATTGACAGATAAAGATTTCCTTCACTCAAAATTGACTGCAGACTGATTACAACATGACCTCCAACGTGTTTCTTTTATAACTTTTTAATAATTAAAACTGAATTTATACATTGTTGTTTGCCATTTAATTACAATTAAATGCCTACATTTCTGAGTGAGTGAATAGAGGATGGACATTCATTCAAATGTTCATTTTTCTGATACAATAATAATTTCTACACAATTACTCTGGTAGTTTGCGTAAGTATGTGATTCTGCTTCAGTGACTGTTTTACCTAAAGGTGTTAATTACTTCAGAATTAAATGAGCAAAGTTTAGTTATTAGCCTCCTTTGCATCACTTTCATGATATTGTCACAGTACTGTACACCATACACGAAGCTCAATTTTACATCTTAATGTAATAAATATGAAAATAACATTTCACAATGTATTAAAAAAATATTGTCGCAGAAGAAGCTAGTAGCACCGTGGTGTAGTGGTTATGACACTAAACTTTTGCGTGGAAGGTTGTGAGTTCAAAACTCACCTGGACTGTTCAATTTTAATTTCTACATTCTAGAAGTATCCACAAATGTCAAGAATCATTGTACTGGTATGTTCTGTAGCTGTATAGATACTGCATGCGTTCTGGCCGGAGGTGCCGGCCGCGGTGACCGAGCGCTTCTAGGCGCTTCAGTCTGGAACCGCGCGACTGCTACGGTCGCAGGTTCGAATCCTACCTCGGGCATGGACTTGTGTGATGTCCTTAGGTTAGTTAGGTTTAAGTAGTTATAAGTTCTAGGGGACTGATGACCTCAGACGTTAAGTCCCATAGTGCTCATAGCCATTTGAGCCATTTGGCCGGAGGCAGTTCGCTCCGCGCTCTTGAATGTGCAAGTGCTGAATAAACCTTCGTTAAGTGAAGTTAGTGTTCATCATTCATCTAAGCCAGGCCACTCCAAGAGTTGTTAAAGGGTGGTGCTCAACAAGATTCTTTCGTTGTGCTGCGAAAATCTTTGACGACTGACCTTGTACATGGTCTGTATGATGAGAGAGCACCTACAGAACTACACACAGATGCCAGTGCGTATGGGATCGGTGCTGTTCTGGTGCAAATTTCGGATGGAAAAGAGAAGGTTATAGCCTATGCTTCTAGGACACTTACAAAAGCCGAGAGAAACTGCTCAACTACAGAAAGAGAGTGTCGTGGTGTGATCTGGACCATGTGCAGATTTCGACACTATCTCTATGGAAGGCCATTCACAGTTGTTACAGACTATCATTCATTTTGTTGGTTGACACGTCTTAAGGATTCAACAGGACAACTCGCCTGATGGGCACTACGTCTTCAAGAGTATGACATTACCATAGTGAATAAAATTGGATGAAAACACCAAGATGCCGGCTGTCTCTCAAGAAACCCTGTGCAACACCATAAGGACTTTGATGAGGATAGTGACTGTCTCGCTGCACTCCAGGATCTTTCTGCTGAGCAGAAGAAGGACGCCAAGATATCTCAAATTATGCTTGTCTTAAATCGGTCAGAGGATGTGAAAGGACAATTTAAGGTAGTCAGTGGATTACTTTGCAAGAAGAACTTTGATCCACTTGGAAAGAAGTGGCTACCAGTGATTCCTAAACACATGCGCTTAGATGTTCTACAGAAATTCCATGACACACGTGAGGGTGGACATTTTGGATTTACGAAGACACACGATAGAATCCGCAAGAGATTTTTCTTTCCAGGTTTATTTAGGAGTGTCCGTCACAATGTGTCGCACTGTCGAGAGTGGTAAGGAGAAAGGTAACTCCTCAGAAACCACCTGACCGACTCATTCCAATTCCACCAGCCGAAAAGCCTTTCCAGCGTGTTGGGATTGACCTCCTCGGACGATTTCCAACGTCAGCTAGTGGCAATAGATGGATTATTGTTTGCACTGATTACCTGGCACGCTATGCCATTACAAAAACAGCCGAAGTATCCGAGGTAGCCAAATTCATCGTGGAAAACATTGTATTAAAACACGGTGCCCCAAGGTCGTTAATTACGGATCGAGAGAAAGTTTTTCAATCGAATCTTGTGACAGAGATAAACCGTCGGTGCAACATTACTCATCACATGACGACTGCCTACCATCCGCAAACTAACGGGCTTACTGAACGCCTTAATAAGACCTTGGCCGACATGCTACCAATGTTCGTCAATGTTGAGCAGAGCAACTGGGATGAGGTGCTACCTTTCGTGACGTTTGCCTACAACACCGCCAAATAAGACACCACAGGATTTACGCAATTTTTCCTGGTGCATGGGCGTAAGGCGACTACGACGATCGACACTGTGTTTCCGTTATATCCTGAAGATGTAGACTACGACTACGTCGGCCAGGTGTTAACCAGAGCTGGAGAAGCTCGGCAGTTAGCTCGACTCGGACGCTGCAGGCTCAAAAAAAACGATCGCCGAAGTTATAACCCGAGCCACCTCCCTGTTGTCTACCAGCCTGGTGACCTCGTCTGGGTCTTCACTCCTGTTCGGAAGGTTGGTCTCTGTGAGAAGCTCCTCAGGCGCTACTTTGGACCTTATAATATTGTAAGACAGTTGTCTGATGTTACTTATGAAATTGAAGATTTCGACCCCGACGCAAGAAGACGAAAGATCAGAGATACGGTCCACGTCCTTCGAATGAAGCCCTACAAGGATCGTGCCACCCAGAGTAAATTCGAAGCTCCAACGACAGGCAACAAGCGGAAAGGTGACGAAGAGCGTAGTGGTAAAAGAAATTCTAAGAAGATCACCGCCAGGGCGAGAATCAGTCATCATGAGTCGGAGTATGCAGGACCGATGACTCGTTCCCGGAGAAGGACGACGCAACACCGAGACGCTGTTCTCTTAAGGAGGGAGCACTCTGGCAGAAGAAGCTGAGTAGCACTGTGCTCTAGTGGTTGTGATAGTAAACTGTTGCATGGAGGGTCATGAGTTCAAAACTCACCTAGACGGTACAATTTTAATTTCTATATTCGGTTCGATAACATTCTGGACGTATCCACAAATTTCACTAATCATTGTACTGGAATGTTCTGTAGTTGTATATATACCGTATGTGCTCTGACCACAGGCAGTTCGATCCGCACTCTTGTATGTGCAAGTGCTGAATAAACCTTCGTTAAGTGAAGTTAGTGTTCGTCATTCATTTAATTACACCTTCTTCTACGTGACAATATCACGGTGAACTAATGCATTGGCCTTATATATGCTCTCTGATGATTTGACATAACTGATTATTTGACGAACACATACATTGCATCATTTACAGTTAAAAGAGTATACAAACAAAATATAAAATATACAATGAAAGCAGCATTCTGAATGACAGTGAACGAAATATAAGTATTTTTTCATGGTTGAGGGATTCATAATATTCATCTATGTTACGAAGACATTTATTTGACAGGTAATTTTTTAACTCTGACTGAAATTTTCTTTCATTTTCAATTACCTTGCTGGAACTTGTCAGAGCATTATACAACTTTATTCCATAATGGTTCACATGTTTTTGACATTTTGGTTTTCTAGCTCTTGCTGGTTGCACGCATAATTAAATTATTTCTAGAGTTTTTTTTCATCTACTTCACCAAGTAACTGTGTGTATTTTTACACATTAAGAATGATAAAAAATATTGAAGTTATTGATATTTCATAATTAACATAATCTTTAGCCTTACTAATTGTACTGATGGATTCAGAATAACCAAAAGAACGTTCTGAGTAATAAATTTGAATGAATCAGACTTAATAACAGGTTTGCAGTTTTCATGTCCCTATTGCATATTACTTTTATGCTTCTGTTGAAGATAAAAGAAAGATGGAACAAAATATTATTTTGGGAGGAAGAAAAGATAGTAGATGCATGTGAATACCCATCTTGTTACATCTCATACCCCCCCCCCCCCCACCCCCCTCTCCTATCCCTCTGAATGGACTGGGTACTGATTAAAAATACCTAACTCAGTATTAAATAAAAAACAGAAAACATATTATACCATATACAACCTTTTTTTCAAAAAATATCACAGATCAAATTCAAAATTATTTGGGTTACCAAAACTGCCCATAAATTTACAATGCAAAGAAATGCAAACTGTCCAAGACATATATTATAATAAATACTTTCATGTTGCACACGAAGTTATAATTACATATTGAGTAATTATTGCCTTAGGGGAAAAAACTTTTCAGTGCTATTTCAACAAATACACAGAAGCAAAACATTTAATTTTTCACACGTATTTCTCACTAATACACTTGGCTGTCACTTGGTACACATCTTTCACAGGTACAAATATCTGTCCCACATCCCTCACTGTCCTTTAGTTTCCTGAGGGATGGTTTTGCTCAGTTATTGTACATAGAAGGAAAAACGAACAAAACTTCATACTGAAGGAAACATACATGGTGGATATCAGAATGTGACAAATTCCATGAAGATAGACACCAAGCATGGTTAAAGTTTCAAACACATAAAACTGAAGAAAATGCCATCAACCTAAAAAATGAAAGAAAAAAATTCACTCAAAATATTAGAAGAATCAAGAGAGGATTTCATAAAGATATTATAAAGTCTATAGAAGGTAATTATAATAAAACCAACTCCAGGAACTACTACAAAATCTTTGGGAAACAACTACAACAATATGAGGCCCCTACACTAATACTGAAAGATGAAGATCGAAGAATGACACACAGTAACAAGGAAAATGTAGAAATCATGGCGAAAGTATTTTACAAACTTCTGAATTGCGAGGAACCCAAAGAACCCTTACAAATCAACATAAATATCCCAATAAAAACCAAACCTAACAAACTAGACCTTCCAAATTTCCAAGAAGTAGAAGAAATTCTTAAAGAACAAAAAAATTATAAGGCATGTGGAGAAGATCAGGTTTTTGTTGAAATGTGGAAATATGCAAGTGACACAGTCAAGACCTCCTTACACATGGCTCCAACAAAAATTTGGGTAACAGAACAATTTCCTGAACATTGGATCACAACTATCATCCACCCACTACACAAAAAGGGAGATAAGAGCAACCCAGAAAACTACAGAGGAATCTCTCTCCTAGATTGCACATATAAAATTCTATCCAAGATCCTATATGAAAGAATCAAGGAGCAATTAGAACAGGAGTTAGGGGAATATCTGGGAGGTTTCAGACCATGGAGAAGCTGTGCAGAGCAAATAATTAGTTTAAAATTGATTATGGCATACTACAAGAAACGGAACAAACCTCTGGAAACAACACTTGTAGATTTTAAGAAGGCATATGACTGTCTCCACAGACCTTCAGTATTAAAAATTTTAAGAAATCTAGGACTCCATCCAAAACTAATTAAAATAATACAACTCACTCTAACTAACACCAAATCAAAAGTGAAGTTTAGAGGAGAAATTTCGGAATCATTCCTCATAAAAACAGGTTTAAGACAAGGTGACTGCCTATCACCATTACTTTTCAACTGTGCACTGGAATACATAATGAGAGAATGGTGCAAGGACAATTCAAAGAGGATAAGAATTGGAAGTGCAAAAGATGATATTAGCTTAAACTGCTTGGGATTCGCTGATGATCTTGCTCTCCTAGCCAACACCGTTCAAGAAGCCAGGCAACAAGTGAAATCACTACAAGAAATAGCAGAGAAAGTAGGCCTTAGAATATCATTTGAAAAAACGGAGATTATGCTAACTGATCCACCACTTGCAAACAAAATTACAATAGAACAGGAAATCAAAATTGTTGATAAATTTAAATATTTAGGCGAATTAATAACATACAATCTAAATGAGAAGCCATCATGGCAAAATAGAACAAAAAAACTGAACTATGCAAATTACATTACCAAAAGCCTATCTATAGATGCAAAATTAAAGCACTATAAAACAGTTACACAACCAGAAATAACGTATGCAGCTGAAACTATCTTCAAAACAACTAATACAGCAGAAATTGACAGAATACTGAACATAGAAAGAATAATAATTATGACATTTATAAATAAACAGTATAAAATAAATGGGCATTGGAGAATAGCATCAAATGAAACAGTATATAAGAAAATAGAACCAGTCATGAGCACAATCAGAAAGAAACGCATCTCATTCTTTGGACATCTGATGAGAACTCCAGAAAACAGAATTAGTAAAAAAATAATACAAAAATTGTGGAATAGCAAGAGCGACATTAAATGGATCACAGAAATTAAGGAAGATATAAAAGAACTTCAGATTACAGTAGATGACCTAAAAAACAAGACAGAGAAAACCAGAATACTGCAAGACCTGCAAACCAGACTACAAATGAAAATCAATAAAAGGAGTACAGGAAGAGTTGTCTCAGATGAAGAAAGAAAGAAAATATCTGAAAAACGAAGAAATATTGGGCAGACAGAAGAGCAAAACACCTTTCATATAAGAATAGCCTCTAATAATTATATTACCTAAATATATTAAGTTATTGTCGAACCAAATTGTATCCATGTGTAACAACTTGTTTAGAACTTTGTATTTTAGACTACAGTGGTCCAATGAAGGCCATAAAATAAATAATAATAAAAAATAATAATAACTTTAGTAGAATAGTATTTTGTAAACTAATACCTGTAACAAATTGTTTCATCTTCGAATTACATATTCATTACACAACATTTTATATATACATACATATTTCATTTTTCATTTTGAATTAGCTGGTCACCTAACGTAATCTAAAGAGAATGGAATCTGCTTAATGTTGTCCTGTGTGATAAGTCAAATCACTATCTCTGAATTCAGAAGTCAAAGTTCCAACTATATATCAAAAATGTCATGTAGCAGGTCTCACAATTCCTACCCCATTACTATCAACTCCTGTCAGAATATTCAAATTACTGTTTAGGTATTGTAATCAACTACTCAGCCAACAAAATTATCTTTCTGATTTCCATTATTATTAGAAATTTAAATAACCACTATCAACAGCAAGGAAATTAGAGATGCAGAAAAAAATTATCACTTCTGTACACAATTACCATTTCATGCTTGCTTATGCTTGTTACTCTTATCATATACTCTTTCTGTACAAAATGCACTAACTTAGGTCGTGTTTTCACCAAAATTACCCTACTGCAAAATCAGGCTCCCAAACCATTGGTGTCCTACATAATACATTTCTCAGTGTTTCTCATTATTACTTCATTCTTACTTCATTTATCATTGATGCATCACTATTTGTATACTCCAAATATTTCATTGTACTTCATGGTACTTCATTACTATCTCATTATACTTGATCATGATGAAACAACAAATTAACACTTGCTCTACTCAGTACAAAATAATTCTAAAGATTAACACTCCATAGTAATCCACCACAATCATATAGACAAATATATTTTTCATAATACAAGGGAAAAAGTACTTACTTACTGATTTTATTATTTTACTTTATTCCATCATATTAATCTGAACTGAGGGCTGAGTTGCAAAACAGATGATTCATCTTTTATTACTTCAGTTATTACCATAGGTAATTATAATTCAACTTTTTTTCACTAAATTGATGGCTGAGGGCTGGAATGTGACACATTCCGCTGTAGATATACTTTAATAACTAGTTGTATCAAGCACCAAAACTTTCATATGTTGTCACAGACACCACTAAACCATGTATTTAAGATGTTCTCTTTTTTACAAAATTTCTGCTGCTACTTATTCTGATGCACGTTGTGTTTACCTTATCCTTTAATTCAAAGACGTTCATAAGTATAAACACAAAATTATTCTTACTATCAGTGTGTGCAAAACGAAACAAAAATAAACTTCATAAAATGTAGCGAAATTTCCCTAAAGCATATATGATGATATGCTTCATACAATTCCGTCCTCACAGTTCTTTCTGAAATACAAAAAACTATTAAAATAGTAAACTTTCATATTCATGTGAGCTGAACAAAGGAGATGATGATTTCTGTTCACTTACAATCCAGTGACACAAAAGCAGAAGAAGAAGAATGAATCAGATTGTGGACACTCTGCTATCACATAATGAATTAACTCGAGTTCAGTGAATCCCCTAATTGCTTGTTGTCATTTACTATTAATTTGACCGCTGTCTCTTCCATCTTATTTATTGAAAACCAAACTTCATCTTTCACAAAATTTGGCAGACCACTGCAAAATGCGACAGAATTTTTGTACATTCTACCCCCAGCTGACACAAATCCACTGACCGTTAGGCATCCGGTAAACACGGAAGCAGTGAGCATATGCAGCACACTAAAAATTACTGCCTCTACATTCATATTGACTGTTTCATTTTTCAAATTGCTTACATTACTGTCAACTATAAAAATTCTTACACCAGTACGTTGTATGGTATCTCTTTATTTTCATTTTTGCTATCTACTGTATTACTATTAGCATTGTGTAAGTTGCCCAAAAGAGCAGTCGAGTTTTTATTCATTCAAACTTTCCTCTTACATAAATCGTAGATTTACTGCACTTTTCCTTCCAACAGACGGGATAAACTACTTAGCATAAAACTGCCATTTTTTTCCACATTCAATCAGTAAATTGCCCACCTCCCATATCAGTTCAGAATTTGTTTAGAAAACGTTTATTATGTAACTCACTAACAGCTTTACTCTACCGTTGGTAACCAAATTTTGAGCATCATTTGACTTTCTGCTCAAGGTAAATGCTGACATTTCATTCAATTTTTTATTTACTTCTGTTAACAAAATGAGAAGCATCTCCTCTTCTTCTAACAAATCATCCATTTCAACATCCAAATAATCCACATCTTTATCTTTAACTGTTAACCTTTCTCTCACTGACACCATTCCTTTCACTACAAGTGCTAATCACTTCTTCATTTATCATTAAGACACATTTTGTCTTCAGTCATTATCTGCAAATCAAATTCACATCAATGTTCACTTCTGCAGTTCTATACTGCTATTGAGATTGATGTTCATCCACTGTGGTGTGCTCTGCCAAGAACATCATTCACTACTCATACTCTCTACTCCAACATCACTAAAGACATCAACTTTCACATCAAGAAGTTTCTGCTCAGTAAAACCATTTACTCTATTGTCATATTTATTCACAGTTTCATACACTTTCATGCCCTGTTTCTGTTTAATTGTGGGTAACTCATTTATATTACTGCTGACTGGCAAAGTTTTACATACAACTTCCTGACTGAACTCATTAGTCATAACCGACTGCTCCTTCTTTTCACTGCTGGTAACCATTAACGACTAATCTTCTCCTTTGACATCAGCTTCCTGCTCCAAATCATTTATTGTCCCAACAATTTCATTCACTGTTTGCAATAATTCTATTTCAGTATCCTTTCCTGTATTATGCCTAAGTAGTATACCTCTCATATTATTTAATTTCTATTACCATTTGAACTGTTACTTAAACTGCTGCTACTATCATTTCCTTCCTTAGCTTAGTTAATCAGTTGTTCTCTATTCTCACTATTTATTAATAAAGAAAGAGACTTAACTGCTTTGCTTTTCTTCATTTGTTTATGTTTTCTTCATAGCTTCCTGATACCTCTTCTTACAAACTTCTGTTCAATGAACAACTGGAACACTTTTTGCCATAGCAACATTTCCTGTTAGTGTGACACTTTCTCATAGTGTTATAGGACTTTGATTTCTGGAAACATTATACTCAAAGTATGATACAATCTAGAATCTTCATTATTATTGTTATTTACATTAACCCTCATAATACCAAGGTGATACTTTATGACAACCTCTTGAAAATATTGTAATTTAGTCAGTTACTATATATTTTAAGATTAAAAAAAAGATATTTATTGTTTTTAATTTATTCTTCTACCAGATTCCATATGCATTTTAAAATTTTCCATTAAACATAATTCAAAAGTTTGTCTTCATAGCAGATCTCACTTTCCCAATATTTCCGGTTGAGGGTCTTACTTACACATCAATAGCCCTTTAAAGAGCATGTTGAGAGTAAAAGTCGAGAACAATGAACTATATTTGCTTTTTTATTTTTTTTGTTTTGATGACGAAGTAGGTAATAAAATCTATTGAAAGTGAATTGACATTGGTGTGAGAGCTTAAACATATTTCTTGGTTCTGGAACCTATGTACACATTATAGATATTTAAGAAGTACATTGTTAGTATAATTCAACAACAATTAGCGACCTTTGTTCTTCTTTTATTTGTTTATGGACATAAAATACCCCCTCCATTTTTAATGAACGTTATTGGAAGTGCGTTGGTATTGCTGGGGTCAACATTCTGGATCTTTCCCTTGTCTTTCCCAAGTGTGAGTTCCAATTGGAGCAATCCTCATTTTAAATGACTTGATCCAAAATTACCATTATTTTCCAGGCTTTTGTCTCTGTAATTTCTATTTCCATTTGGACGAAATCGGACCCAGTTATTATTTGAATCACCAATATTTCTCCCACAATCTGCTCTACTCATCCAGTTTACATAGTAATTCTTTGCTGAATGGTTACTATCCTCATAGTTTGTCCCACTATCTTCTAAAGTGTGCCTGACCCTTTACAATTTTGCCAAATAGCACAAAAAAATTGTTGTATTACCTCAAGGACCTGGCATAAGCAATTCTCTAACTCTCTATGGAATATTATTCTCTAATCCCAAAACAGTGGATTTACAATTGCTAAATCCTTTAATAGTACTTCTGCGTGGATCATATCTATTACCATCCTAAAATTCGCTTAAAATCCTCTACTGTTTATCCTTAGACCAACATTCTTTCAAAAAAACAATTTGTTAATCTGTACCCATGAACTACATGATTCTTCAACTTCACCTACCCACCTATAAGCACTGGGCCTCAAAAATTCTCTTACAAAATATTTCCTTTCCTTATCACTACCATGTTCTGCCAAATCATCAAACTCTAATAAAATTCAAGAGGCTGCAATTCACCATATCATTAAAATTAGTAAATTAATTACAACTAACAAAATAGGCTCCATTACATTTTGTAGTTTTAGGATATGTATCTTCATGGACTTTTTCCATTTTATTGTTAATGACAGCCACACTTATACATTCTACTTCTTTTTCTACTGTCTCTGTACTATCCTCTAAATCTGTTTTAATTTCATCAACCTGACTTTCAGGCTACCCCCCCCCCCCCCATTCATAGCAAAATATCTTAGATACTTGTAGATTGTCATTAGATGAATTAGCAGCAGTTTCCATTCTCCCTTCACATAGTTTCCTAATTCTCTCACCTTTACCTGCACAAGCACTGCTAGCTTTGTTTAACTTTAGGTTTGCTTCCTGCATCACTTTGTTTACCCTTTTCTCAAAACCAATTTCCACTTTCTCTGTTTTCTTGTTTAGTTTTGTAATAGTAGTGTTAATCATTCCCATTTCTCAATTATGTTGTCCATTATTAAACTAAAACTATTTATCTTATTTTTAGAACACATTATTGGGCTTTAATTACACATGTCATTTCTCATATCTCTTATTTCTGTCAAAAATTTAAACAATGCCTGATTACTATCATGTATTCCATTTATTCCTAATTCCAAATATTTTTCTCACTGCTCCTCCCATTTTACTTTCATAGCACTCATTAGAGCTATATTATGTTCCTCTACATTGTCATTGCAATATTCAGTGTGTGAAGCACCAGACATTCCACACATTGTTTGGTTAGAATTAGCCTCATGGCTAACTTTATCAAATAAATTTAAGTATAGCATTGACCTAAACCCACTATCATCTGCCACTTCTCTTTTAATAACGACATTATATTCATTTTACAAAGTTTAATTCTTCCTCCCTATCTTAAAACTTAATGTCATCACAAGGCTCTTTCATACTGTTTGTTGTTTGCTCTTCATTATCAAACACATTGTCTACCCCCTGTCCACCACTACCCAACTCATTTTTCCAAATAATTTCTGTCAAACAAAATCTCAATTTACCACTAAAAGTTTGCGAGAGCTGTTGCATTATCTGCTAACTGCTGCAGCTCGTAATCTCTGTGCTGACTCCGTTCACTGTGTTGTTTAAATCTGGTCTGCTCTATATTTGTTGGCTGCTGAGTTCTAGGAAGTGACATCAGATGAGCCAACCTGATGATTGGTTGTTGTCCAAGATAGCATTGTGGTTACATCAGGGCACTTCTGCACTCCTATTGGTCAAATCGCTCTCTTACAATGGCACCCAAATTCTGTGCATAATTGCAAAGAACTAAAAATTTCTATGCTCCAAAACTGTTTCAATCAGGCTGTTCCAGCTCGTGGGCTCCGTTGTGAGCCGCGGAGCGCTCCCTGCTCCAGGGAGCCGTGTCGCTCGCTGTGACCAGTCAAGTGGGCCGGCACGCCGGCACGTGGCACGGCTGGCTGAGGCAGGCGGCAAGGCAAGCGTTTTGATGTGCCAGATGCGTCTTACAAGATCGACAACCTCACACTCTTAGCTGCTAAGACGTGGTGACGTGCTACACCAGGAAATACGATCTTCAGGAAATAAATAAGAAACAAATGTTTTACAAGAAACTGCACACTAAATTTATTGGGCCTCTGTAGTTTGAAATTTTCTTTTCATTGCAAGATCGGAAATATCAGGCGTCAAAGTGTGCGCAGCGTTAATGTGGAGGTTGGCCTTCATTGTTGCATCCTGAAGAAGCGATCGTTCCTTACTTTATAACTGTTTTCATTGCTCAGAAAAGCTGCTCACATCAAAACGTAGATCCAAACATGCACATGATCTGAGCGGCATTGTTGTGAAGTTTGGGAAATGTCTTTTATGTAATGAACACTACCATCGTGACAAATACAACGTGTTGTAGTACCTATCTTTCAACAAAGTTGAATTTTGCAAATCAATAATCTCCAATTGAAGTGACGATGACAAGTCATCGGTGGAAACTGAAAAAGGAGTGCTGAACACCTTAAGTTCCATTTCCAAACTAGTGAGGTCTCGGAATCGTGTTTCAAACGACGTGATGAGCTGCTTTAAGTTTTCTTGGTAATCGCCGGAAGTAGTACCTTCAGGTAGTTTTAAAGAAGCAAGATGATTGAAGAGCGTTAGATGTCCATTACCCATCTGCCTCTCAAATAAATGTAACTTTTCCATGAACACTTTGATCTGGTCGTGCATGTCAACTATTAGCTGCCCTTTGCCCTGCAATGACAGATTTAAATTATTCAGATGCATAGTTATGTCAGCTAGGAACGCCAGGTCTGATATCCATTTTATATCTTTCAGACAACGCATTTCTTCCCCTTTCATTTCGAGAAAAGGGGTATTTCCTCACTAATGGCAAAGAAAACTTCAAGAACTTTTCCCCGACTCAGCCAACGAACTGTACTGTGGTAAGATATATCCCCATACTCCGCTTCCACATCTTTCAGGAATCCTTTGACGCCGCACGAAATTCCTACACTTCACGACATCTTTCATTACGCCACCTACCTCTACCGTTTCAGCACACAGTGCCTCTTGGTGAATATAACAACGAAGAGTCAAAATGTCTTTCCCGAATTCGTCCCTGAATTTATTTTTCAAACGAGAAGCAAAACCTTGGTGACGCCCGATCATTTGTGGTGCACCGTTTGTCGCTACACAATGGAGCTTATCCCACGGCAAATTCATATTGCCACTGATTCACAAACAGCTTCAAAAATGTCACGTCCTGTTGCGGTGTAATCGAGTGGTACCACATCCAAGAGTTCTTCAGTTACTTGCAGCTCCATGCCGACACCACGCACAAAGACTGCAAGCTGAGCACAGTCCGATATGTCGGTGCTTTCGTCAAGCGCTAACGAAAATGGAACAACGCTCTCCGCCTTTTTCCTGAGCTGTGTCTCTAAATCCGCCGCCATGTCCAGGATTCGACGAGACATTGTTTGCTTCGACAGGCAAACCCCTTCAATTGCCTGCACCTCCCTTGGAAACAAACATTGTGCAACTGCTACCATGCACGATTTTACGAGTGGTCCCACCGAAAACGGTTTGCCACTCGTCGCAGTGATGTGAGCGACCCTGTAGCTTGCTCGAATTGTAGATTCAGTAGTGTTTTCTCCGCTCTCATTCACCTGAAAATTATAAACGCATTACAGAACACGAACTATCTTGCATGTTTTGATACCCTCCGTATTACGAATCCGTTTTTAAACATACGTCTACTGGTATGTCGTTCTTAAGCCTGGCTACCAGTTCTCTGCGTACATCGCCTTCTACCTGACTGTATTTAATTCTGTATATTGTACCTCTTCACAGAATTAAATACTTTATGACATACAAAACACTGCGGTCGACCATCTCTCTCAATGAATGGAAAGGTATCCTCCAATAGAGGTACAGAGCTCCCGCGGCTAGTCATAGCTATCATTGAGCACGGATTATTACGGCTGCATGCGGCCAGGGGGCAATAAGTTCGCTTTCCCCCTCCACGCGGGCTCCGGGAAGATCTGCTGAAACCTTTGAGTTCAGCTACTTATACTATTAGGGTCATTACAAATTTTGGTGATATACATCTCAGTAAAATAGCTTACCACGCCTATTTTCATTCTCTGCTTTCGTATGGTATCATATTCTGGGGTAACTCATCGAGTAATCAGGATAATTGCTGGAGCTCATCCAAGATCATCCTGCAGACACTTATTTAAAGAGCTAGGGATCTTCACTGTAGCCTCACAATATATATATATTCACTTATGAAAGTTGTAAATTTGTTATTAACAATCCGAACGCATTCAAAAGCAATAGCAGTGTACAAGGCTACAACACTAAGAGAAAGGATGATCTTCACTACTCAAGGTTAAATCTAACTTTGGCTCAGAAGGGGGTAAACTATACTGCCACAAAAGTCTTTGGTCACTTACCTAATAGCATCAAACGTCTGACAGATGCCATATAGCATTTAAAAGGAAATTAGAAGAATATCTGAATGGCAACTCCTTTTACTCAGATGAATTTTTGGATACAGATGAATTTTTGGATATAGTAAGTGGGTAATTTCCCCACCCTCCACCTAAAAAAAAAAAAAGAAATTAAAAATATGATGTGTCATATAAAATTTTGCAACGTAATATCTTGTATAGACACCTTTTATTAACCTGACACGTTCCACATCATTACGAAGTGTTGTATTCATGATCTATGGATCAAGTACTAATCTATATTCATCTCTTGGTCTCCCTCTACGATTTTTACCCTCCACGCTGCCCTCCAATACTAAATTGGTGATCCCTTGATGCCTCAGAATATGTCCTACCAAGCGATCCCTTCATCTAGCCAAGTTGTGCCACAAATTTCTCTTCCCCCCAATTCTATTCAGTACCTCCTCATTAGTTATGTGATCTACCCATCTAATCATCAGCATTCTTCTGTAGCACCACATTTCGGAAGCTTCTATTCTCTTCTTGTCCAAACTACTTATCGTCCATGTTTCACTCGCCTACACGGTTACACTCCATACAAATACATTCAGAAACGACTTCCTGACACTTAGATCTGTAATCGATGTTAACAAATTTCTCTACTTTATAAACACTTTCCTTGCCATTGCCAGTCTACGTTTTATATCCTCTCTACTCAACCATCATCAGTTATTTTGCTCCCCAAATAGCAAAACTCATTTACTACCTTAAGGGTCTCATTTCCTAATATAATTCCCTCAGCATCACCCAATTTAATTCGACTAAATTCCTTTATCCTCGTTTTGCTTTTGTTGATGTTCATCATATATCCTCCTTTCAAAACACTGTCCATTCTGTTCAGCTGCTCTCACAGGTCCTTTGCTGTCTCTGACAGAATTGCAATGTCATCGGCAAACCTCAAAGATTTTATTTCTTCTCCATGAATTTTAATTCCTACTCCGAATTCTTCTTTAGTTTCCTTTACTGCTTGCTCAATATAGAGATTGAAAAACATCAGGGACAGGCTACGGTACACTGTCTCTCTCCCTTCCCAACCACTGCTTCCCTTTCATGACCCTCGACTCTTATAATTGCCATCTGGTTTCTGTACAAATTGTAAATAGCCTTTCGCTCCCTGTATTTGACCCCTGCCACACTCAGAATTCGAAAGAGAGTATTCCAGTCAACACTGTCAAAAGCTTTCTCTAAGTCTACAAATGCTGGAAAAGTAGGTTTGCCGTTCCTTAATCTATTTTCTAAGATAAGTCGTAGGGTCAGTATTGCCTCACGTGTTCCAACATTTCTACGGAATCCAAACTGATCTTCCCCGAGGTCGGCTTCTGCCAGTTTTTCCATTCCTCAGTGAAGAATTCGCGTTAGAATTTTGCAGCCGTGGCTTATTAAACTTATAGTTCGGTAATTTTCACATCTGTCGACACCTGTTTTCTTTGGGATTGGGATTATTATATTTTTCATGAAGTCTGAGGGTATTTCGCCTGTCTGATTCATCTTGCTCACCAGATGGTAGAGTTTTGTTAGGGCTGTCTCTCCCAAGGCTATCAGTAGTTCTAATGGAATGTTGTCTACTACCGGGGCCTTGTTTCGACTTTGGTCTATCAGTGTTTTGTCAAATTCTTCACGCAGTATCATATCTCCCATTTCATCTTCATCTCCGTCCTCTTCCATTTCCATAGTATTGCCCTCAAGTATATCGCCCTTGTACAGACCCTCTATATACTGCTTCCACCTTTCAGCTTTCCCTTCTTTGCTTAGAACTGGGTTTCCATCTGAGCTCTTGATATTCATACAGGTGGTTTTCTTTACTCCAAAGGTCTCTTTAATTTTCCTGTAGGCTGTATCTATCTTACACCTGGTGATTTATGCCTCTACATCCTTACATTTGTCCTCTAGCCATTCCTGCTTAGCCATTTTGCACTTCCTGTCGATCTCATTTTTGAGACGTTTGTATTCCTTTTTGCTTGCTTCATTTACTGCATTTTTATACTGTCTCCTTTCATAAATTAAATTCAATACTTCTTCTGTTACCCAAGGATTTCTACAAGCCCTCGTCTTTTTACCTACTTGATCCTCTGCTGCCTTCACTACTTCATCCCTCAGAGCTACCCATTCTTCTTCTACTGTATTTCTTTACCCTGTTCTTGTCAATCGTTCCCTAATGCTCTCCCTGAAGCTCTCTACAACCTCTGGTTCTTTCAGTTTATCCAGGTCCCATCTCCTCAATTTCCCACCTTTTTGCAGTTTCTTCAGTTTTAATCTACAGTTCATAACCAATAGATTGTGGTCAGAGTCCACATCTGCCCCTGGAAATGCCTTACAATTTAAAAACTGGTTCATAAATCTCTGTCTTACCATTATATAATCTACCTGAAACCTTCCAGTATCTTCAGGCTTCTTCCATGCATACAAACTTCTTTCATGATTGTTGAACCAACTGTTAGCTATGATATGTTCTGTGCAAAGTTCTACCAGGTGGCTTCCTCTTTCATTCCTTACCCCCATTCCATATTCTACGTGTCCTTCTCTTCCTTTTCCTACTATCGAATTCTTGTCAGCCATGACTATTAAATTTTCGTCTTCCTTCTCTATCGTATCTGAGTGGTTCATGGTGGGGGTTCCTGTTGTCATGTCCTAGTTCATGAACCACGGGCAATGTATGAGTGGCCAAGTAAGTGGTCCTGACAGTTGGGATACCAGTTACTTTGGAATAAGGCTGGGAATCTCGGACATATTCTGAGTCATGGTCACCTTTGTGCTCAGACGGCAAAGACTACCAAATCCACCAGTTAGTCCCTCAACCATTGGGGGTAAAACTCAATGGGACCTGGGGCAAGTAAGACTAGCAACCTGCTCCTCTGATAATTTAAATATGATGCTGGCAACCATCAGAGGAAAATGCCTCAGACCTTTGGGTGTGATGGAGTCCCACCTCTAATTGGAAAACCAGGGACTGCTAAGATACGACTCAGCAAACGAATGGTAACGAGATGGGGAGCTATTAATATCAATGGAGGCTACTCTGGGATGAAGGTAGAGCTGGCAGAGGCTGCAAGTAAGATGGGGTTGGACATTTTAGCTGTTAGTGACATACGGGTAAGGGGTGAGAAAGACGAGGAATTGGGAGAATACAAGATCTACCCGTCAGGGGTCAAAGCAGGAATAGCACAATGTGGTGTAGGGCTTTACATCAGTAAAGAAATGGAACGCAGCGTAGTTGCAATAAGGTATGTAAACGAATGACCAATGTGGATAGATTTGACAGTGTCTAGCAAGAAAATTAGGATTGTGTCATTAAATTAACATTGTGAAGGGACAGATCAAGATAAGATGGATAGTTTTTATGACGCACTCAGTGATGTAGTTGTTAGAGTAAAGGACAAGGACAGTGTTCTGCTCATGGGTGATTTTAATGCCAGGATTGGAAATCGAATAGAAGGGTATGAAAAGGTTATGGGTAAATTTGGGTAGGATATGGAGGCCAACAGGAACGGGAAACAACTCTTGGATTTATGTGCCAGTATGGGCTTAGTAATCACAAACTCCTTTTTTAAACATAAGAAGATTCACTGGTATACTTGGGAAGGCAGGGGAACCAGATCTGTCATTGACTATATAATAACAGATCAGGAATTCAGGAAGGCTGTGAGGGACACACGTGTATTCAGGGGATTTTTTGATGACACTGATCACTATTTAATCTGCAGTGAAATTGGTATTGTGAGTCTGAAAGTGCAGGAGGTCAGGTCCATATGTAGGAGGATAAGAGTGGAGAAACTTCAGGATAAGGAAATCAGGCACAAGCACATAACAGTGATCTCAGAAAGGTACCAATTGGTTGAATGTAGTCAATTACAGTCATTGGAAAAGGAATGGACAAGGTACAGGGACCCAGTACTGGAAGTGGATAAAGAATGTCTTGGAACAGTAGTGTGTAAAGGTAGAATGAAGCAAACAGCGTGGTGGAATGACACAGTCAAGGCAACCAGCATAAGGAAAAAGAAGGTGCATCAAATATCTCTACGTACTAGAACTCAGGTAGACAGAGAAAGTTATGTTGAAGAAAGAAACAAAGCCAAACAGATAATTGCATCATCCAAGAAGAAATCTTGGGAAGACTTTGGAAACAGGTTGGAGACTTTGGGTCAAGCTGCTGGAAAACCATTCTGGAGTGTAATTAGCAGTCTTTGAAAGGGAGGTAAGAAGGAAATGACAATTATTTTGGACAGGTCAGGAAAACTGCTGGTGAATCCTGTTGATGCCTTGGGCAGATGGAGGGAATATTTTCGAGAGTTACTCAATGTAGGTGAAAATACGAACAGTAATGTTTCAGATTTCGATGTACAATGTGATAGGAATGATGAGGGAAATAGGATCACATTTGAGAAAGTAGAGAAAATGCTCAATAGATTACAGTGCAATAAAGCGGCTGGGGTGGAAGAAATCAAGTCGTAACTCATCAAATACAGTGGAGTGTCATGTCTTAAATGGCTACACAGGATCATAGAAATGGTGTGGGAGTCGGGACAGGTTCCAACAGACTGGACGAAAGCGGTAATCACACCAATCTTTAAACATGGAAACAGAAAAGATTGTAACAACTACAGAGGTATCTCTTTAATCAGTGTTGTGGGTAAAATCTTCTAAGGTATTGTTGAAAGGATAATGGGAGTATTAGTTGAGGACAAATTGGATGAAAATCAGTGTGGGTTTAGGCCTCTTAGAGGTTGTCAGGACCAGATCTTTAGCTAACAGCAAATAATGGAGAAGTGTTACGAGTGGAACAGGGAATTGTATCTATGCTTTATAGATCTAGAAAAGGCACATGACCGGGTTCCTAGGAGGAAGTTATTGTCTGCTCTACGAGATTATGGAATAGGAGGCAAACTTTTGCAAGTAATTAAAGGTCTTTACATGTATAGTCAGGCAGCAGTCAAAGTTGACGGTAAATTGAGTTCATGGTTCAGAGCAGTTTCAGGGGTAAGACAAGGCTGCAACCTGTCTCCACTGTTGTTCATATTATTTATGGATCATATGTTGAAAACAATAGACTGGCTGGGTGAGATTAAGATATGTGAACACAAAATAAGCTTTCTCGCATATGCGGATGACTTAGTTGTGATGGAAGATTCCATTGGAAGTTTGCAAAGTAATTTTCAGAGCTATATCAGAAATGTAAGGACTATGGTATGACGATTAGCATCTCATAAACGAAAGTAATGTCAGTGGGAAAGAGATATAAACGAATTGAGTGCCAAATAGGAGGAACAAAGTTAGAACAGGTGGACGGTTTCAAGTACTTAGGATGCATATTCTCACAGGATGGCAACATAGTGAAAGAACTGGAAGCGAGGTGTAGGAAAGCTAATGCAGTGAGCGCTCAGCTACGATCTACTCTCTTCTGCAAGAAGGAAGTGAGTACCAAGACTAAGTTATCTGTGCACCGTTCAATCTTTCGACCAATTTTGTTGTATGGGAGCGAAAGGTGGGTGGATTCAGGTTACCTTATCAATAAGGTTGAGGTTACGGATATGAAAGTAGCTAGGGTGATTGCAGGTACTAGTAGATGGGAGAACAATGGCAGGAGGGTGTCCACAATGAAGAAATCAAAGAAAAACTGGGAATGAACTCTATAGATGTAGCAGTCAGGGCGAACAGGCTTAGATGGTGGGGTCATGTTACACGCATGGGAGAAACAAGGTTACCCAAGAGACTCATGGGTTCAGCAGTAGAGGGTAGGAGCAGTCGGGGTAGACCAAGGAGAAGGTACCTGGATTCGGTTAAGAATGATTTTGAAGTAACACGCTTAACATTGGAAGAGGCACCAATGTTAGCACTGGAGGAATTTTATAAGTGGACTATGCTCCAGACTGAACGCTGAATGGTATAATTAGTCTTCAATGATGATGATGATGATGATTCACTATCTGAATAATTTCTGTTATCTCATCATACATTTCATCAATCTCTTCGTCATCTGTGGAGCTAGTTGGCATATAAAGTTGTACTACTATGGTAGGCATGGGCTTCGTATCTATTTTGGCCACAATAATGAGTTAACTATGCTGTTTGTAGTAGCTTATCCGCATTCCTATTTTTTTAATTCATTATTAAACCTACTCCTGCATTACCCCTATTTGACTTTGTATTTATAACCCTGTATTCGCCTGACCAAAAGTCTTGTTCCTCCTGCCACCGAACTTCACTAATTCCCACTATATCTAACTTTAATCTATCCATATCCCTATTAAAATTTTCTAACCTACCTGCCTGATTAAGGGATCTGACATTCCACGCTCCGGCCTGTAGAACGCCAGTTTTCTTTCTCCAGATAACGTCGTCCACCTGAGTAGTCCTCGCCCGAACATCCGAAAGGGGGGGGGGGGGCTATTTTACCTCCGGAATATTTTACCCAAGAGGACGCCATTGTCATTTAACCATACAGAAAAGCTGCATGCCCTCGTGAAAAATTACGGCTGTAGTTTCGCCTTGCTTTCAGATGTTCGCAGTACCAGCACAGCAAGGCCATTTCGGTTAGTGTTACAAGGCCAGATCAGTCAATCATTCAGACTGTTGCCCCTGCAACCACTGAAAAGGCTGCGGCCTCTCTTCAGAAACAAGATGTTTGTCTGGCCTCTCAACAGATACCCCTCCTTTGTGGGCTACCTACAGTACGGCTATCTGTAGCGCTGAGCCACGCAAGCCTCCCCACCAACGGCAAGATCCATGGTTCATGGGGGGGGGGGGGTGGGGGGTGGGAAGGGAGTGGTATCACCACAAACAAACACTATACCGAGAGGTGGACCTGATCAGCCAAAATGGTCACATAATCCTCGGCAGCGAAGCGAGCTTGCAGAGTAACCATAGCGCCCATGGAATAGCGCGATGTGACTTCCAAAATCATCACAGAATATCTACCATATTTCACTCTTGGCACATAAACTCGGGCAGATGCCGGAAAGAGTGTGCCACAAGGCTCACCCAATCAAATTACTTTCTTCCAGTGTTCCATGTCCACGTTTTATGGCTTTGGAACCACGTTTTTTATGTTGTTCCTTCGCATTGTTTTGATGTTGACAGAATTCGCAAGTGGGACATTGAATTCTGCAGTGACTTTTGTCGTCCTCTTTATTTTCCGCCAGAATGCCCTTCAATGGCACTCTGTCGGGATCGCTCAAAACACACTTCCGTCCGCGTTGTTATTTAGCGGGTGATATTTTTCCGCTTCCTCTGTGTGCGGTATAAATCCTTGGTATGGTACCTCTCGAAAAACCGAGCATTTCGGCTACCATGGTTACGGAGGCACCTGCCGTACGAGCAGCGTTACCAACTATTTGTGGAAGTCCGAAGTCACTTAGCTCCGAAACGATGAAGTCAAAACTATACAGAATTCTATGCTGACCACAGCTGACACTTGCAACGTATCGAGGACGATGTACAGGTGCCGTTCGTGGTTAATTACAAGAGCACAACCTGTAGGCTTGGCTATATCGGTATTTATGTTCCACTATGCGTTTATCAAGGAGTTTCCATATTTTTGTATAACCTCTGTAATATCTGGGCTAGCATATCACTATCACAAAAATGAACACTGACGCCGCTTACGAACTTGGCGATAAATTTGTCCAAAACGTGACACGGTTCTAAAATTGCCATTTTTGATATGAATGAGTGGATCAGTTTCGAGACGTATTACGCGACAAGAGCCAGATCTTGCAGGTAACATAAAAAACTTATTAAATTCCGGAGAATCGATGGTTAGCACTAAGTACGTGTATAAAAATACTCTACCCCAGGTTCTAAGGGGGCAGAGTAGGGGCAGGTGTGAGGGCATTATGTTGGAGATATTGTGACGGTTTCTGTGTATCATCAACATCGACAAGGCCCATGAATATGGATGATACGATCCTCTATGGTATTCTGCGGTTTGAATTCACTCTTTTTTTTAGCAGTTGCATTGATTTGTTTTTGTAAATGATACTGACAATATTAGACACATGTATAATGCATTATTCATACTACAACTTCTCCCGGATAATTATTTTGTTCAAATTGCACAAGAATACCACCTGACGTAGTGTAATAATGTTTACTTAAGTTGTGTTCATATCACTAAAATTACAGATCGTACATCAGAGCTTCTATAATTTTTGTCTTCGATGGATTTAATTATTCTCAGCAAATCGATCATGAAAGGGAACCACAGAATACCACCTGCACACAACACTGAGGTATGCTACCAGAAGTATTATTCTCGGTGATTCGTGCGTAGTTTAATTTTGGCTACATACATCAGCAATGAAATCTTGTTCAACAATAAAAACCATCAGCACTGTTCTTAGAAAATGCAGTCTGATTCGATTTTTTTTATAAATAGCGTTCAGTACCACCGGTGCACATTTATTTCTTACACATCGGAATATTGAAAGTTTGCAGTTTCAAGTAATTTGAATTTGCCGTTGTAATAAAAGTTAAGATGGCGGCCAACAAAAGATAGAGGATTTCTTTTTTACTTAAGATTTTCCTTTTCCCAATAAATCATTTAAATTGATGCCACCAATAAAAAAATTATTAAATTGTTTTTAAAATTAGTTTAACACAAACCCATGCTATTTTCAACTAGAAGTACAGACGAAGTTGCTATATAATCGCAATTAACAATGGCTGCGCTTCTTGCACCTATGATAAAACAATTAATACAAAATTATAATTAAAACAGGAAGTGAATTTTCAATAAGTAATCATAAATAGTTTTAACGCATTTGGCTCTATTTGTTTTACCAGCAAATGAACATAAAAGTACAATAATTTTACATTAAATGTTTTTCATTTAACAGACCTCAAATCGATTCGCGTCTTGCGTCGGCGATGTACATCAGAAGAAGACGACAAAAGGGTACAAAACAAAAGAAACGAATGACATAGATTAACAAAGAATGTGAGACAAATATTGTCTCTGTTTTACATAATTATCATCTTTTTAAGAAATAATTATATGATTGAATGAATATTATCCACACGTTCATATTCCATTCGTAATATATATATATATATATATATATATATATATATATATATATCGTGGATGTTATATTGCCCCTTGGGCTGATAAAAAAAATAGTTTATTCACCATGTTTATTTCTCATCACCCTTTTTTTTATGAGTCCACATAATCCACGAAGATTCATTGTTTTTAATATCCGAATATTTGCCTTCAATGTAACTTGTCACAGAAAATTGTGTTTGAATTGAGCAACAAAAAAAAAACTCCGTGGCTATATTGCCTCGGAAATTGCTTCGGATACTTCCCGGATTATCTTCCCCCCCCCCTCCCCCATTCGGGTTAGCTGGAATCGGAAAACCGGGATCAAAACCGTCCAAGGGGCTTCAAGACAATACATTCACCTACTATTTACAGTCAGGTTTGACGTAGTTGAGATCGTACTAACTGGAACACGAATTTATGTTTCTGTCATATGTGCGAAATACATTGAAGTTTTATGATGCTTTTTTTAAACAGTTTTAATATATTTCTTGTGTATGACAAAAATGTCCTCCACGTCGACCGGTCGGAACGCAGTCAGGTAGTGACTGCCGCCGGTCCGCCCCTGGCCACGTCGGCGTAGCGTCAACTGCCGTCGGCTGCGTCGTGATTGCGATCTGCTGCCGGCCGGAACTACCCCTGCAGCAGCTCTGGATTCTCTTGTGCCTCGTCATTCAGTTCAAGACGGGTTCATAAAATGTCAAAATACATGTGTCAGTGGCAAGATAAACACTCTTACCATCCTGTGGAGAAAATTTGTTAGTGTCCATGTCACTCGCATTCACACAGAAGGAATTAATTTTGTCCTGTATCTTGACACTGTTCAGTACAATGTAGTGATTCATTTAGGAATTCATCACAATATGCACATTTCAATCACGGCACTGTTAATCACTCACGTGTCCGTAGCGTGCTTTGTGTATACTCGGAGAATGTGATTACACTTTCTCTCTCGCGACGCGCTGCGAAGGCAACGTTGCATTGCTTTTGTGCGGTGCGGCTGGCTCTACAGTAAGTCACATAATATTTTACCCGCAAAGACGCTTCGAATAGAATTATTAGAGGTCACGAGTTCCTTTTAACTGCTAATATTGGCAAGAGAACTTAACGTCCATAGCGTTGCTGTTACCTTCGACACTACATGAGTGTTCTTAAGGTTTCTTGATCACAGTTTATCACTGTTCACATTTTTCGCTAAATAAATCAGTGTCCACTAGACTTTTGTGCAGTTCTTGTGAGACACAGATCAAGTTTCTGATTGCTGTGAGTACATGTCCATAGTACTTACACACAGTGTATATGCGAACGACACCTTTCATGAGAAGAGGTCTGGTACATTTGCACACATTTCCGCATTACAATGACTGAATAACAAAAACAAAATTTTATCCAGTTACGTAAACATCATACACTATAAAACTTTAGGAATCTGCTACATTGTTGTGATCATTAGATCATCCTCGAACAATCGAGATAACAGTACATTTCCATGTTAATGGTAAATACACATATTTTATCATTTCTTGGGACAGAGATCCATGTTTGACTTCTTTTAACCGAAATGTCCCTGATAAGTCATTTTATATGACTTCATATTGAAATGTGTACATTAATTAGTACACAGTCAGATACTATTCGAGAGGTGGCTGACAGGATCACACAGCTCACACATGACCAACACTCGTTGCATGTATGGGACTATATGACTCAATTTCATTTAAAACATTTTATGTATTTCATTGATATGTATGCTACAAAAAAGTAATAAAATTTATTACATCTAATACAATAATATTTAAGTGAACATTTATGAAGATACTGATTTCTTTTATTAAAATGTGTTTATCATGGAGATTCTTTACTCCTTGCACAAATAACTCAAGAATATTATATTGTGACACTTGACATGTAAATCTACAAACTAACAAACATATAATATCATTGCATTACTAAAACTAAACATCACATTTATTGATGTTCGGTACATTAGCACCTCTTATTAGTCCTTTCTAAATACAAACATTTTATTGCAAATATTTTTGCATGTCTTTATGGCAATATGGCCCCTTCCTCTTCGTCCAGGGAACCGAGTAAGCTGTTCTACAATAGGTCTTGCGCGGAAATACATTCATTTATATTAATAATCTTTTATGATACCAGGTTGTTCAACGAATACTTCATGATAGTCAGACCATAATTCGGTCAATTGCTTAGCCTCAGAAGTATTAATGCAAGTTGTCTCATTTATTTTTTCTTGTATTGTTGCCACGATGTCATTCGCATCACTGGGTACATCGTTATTTCGGTTTTGAATATGTATCTGAGGGTGCTCTTGGTTCAACATTAACATCTTCTGTTTACTGACAGAAAGGTATACCTTTTGCATTAATGGAAGGTTTGCACCGAACTCCCGATTCAACATCAAAGTTATCGGTCGCTGTTGGTGATTAAGATCACACGTCCCCCGGGCTAGATTAATCATACCTTCCTTTTCCCGAATTAACTCAAGTCCAAGTACCACTGATACGGATAAGTTATCTATCAATAGGAACGTGCATGTCAAGCGATCATTTCCTAAGGTAACTTCCGCCTGTGTCTGGAATTTTATGGTTTGTGTCTCATTTCCCAGTGCTCCAATAACCTTGCAATTTGCGACGGGTAAGATCGGTAATTTTACTAGTTGCGAAACCTTCTTGAAAAATTGCATATTCATTACGGATACATTTGCACCTGTATAGAACAGAATTGTAGTTGGTATCCCATTTATACTCCCGGTGACACTTGCTTGAATTATTTCCTTTTCCACCTTATCAGAAATGACACGTTCTTGATATAGCTCATCTTCTAATTTATTTCCATCCTGATATCGAATCATGTTTATATTGTGCTTCTTCGACCTATTGCCTTGCTTGTTGACCTCGGTCGCCTGGCGAAGGCCTACAAGGACCGCAATTAGTTTGTCGGCTTCTGTGAATTTTGTTTGGTATCAGAAGGTACCTCTGTTATTTTCACATTTTGTGAATTTTCTGTTGTAGTTGGAGGTGGCCTGCTTGTATCCCACCACGGTGGATATTGGCTGTTTGACATCGGAGTAGCTTGGACATAGTTTACCGGCTGGCCTGTATTAAAAGAACCTTGCGACGGTTGCCAATGGCTTGGTCCTGGTTGCCGCCAATATTCGTTATCTCCACGGATATTCCTTGGCTTATCTTTGTACGGACTGTTTGGTCTGTGGTCATTCGGTTTTTTTCGGTTATTAATGTCACTATGAAAATTTGAATTCTGATTGTGATGCTGCCTTGGATTACCATTCGGCTGTTGGTCTTCTTCGACTTTCCTATAATCCTTGTTATTATTATCGTTGTAACCACAGTCTTGGTTGTATTGGTTTCTATTAATGTTATTGTTGTAATTGCTGTTTCCATAAGATTTATTTTTATTTTCTTTAGGACTAGCTTCGCCCCTCTTTTCCTTGTTTGACTTCTATGAATTCTTTCCGTTCGGACTGTTTGTATTGCTGGTGACATCAGAAGTTTTTCTGGCATCCCCCTGCACAAGATCCAAGGAATCAATTACAGACAGAAATTCTTTTAAGTCGGTGTCTGTAACATTGAACAGTTTCTCTCTAATGTGGATTGGTAGTCTGGCTTTTAGTACTCGTAACAAATCTCTAGTGGTAACTGGCTCATCCCAGTATCTGGTCACGTTAACGTATTTTTCAAAATATTTCCTTAATGAACCTGATTTCGGATTATAGACTTCGGCATTGTATACTATTTTACGAAGTCGCTCTTGAATAGACGCCGACCAAAATTGATCTAAAAACGCCTTTTCAAACTCATGAAAGGTTTTACAAGTTTCTGCGGCATATAATGCCCATAATGATACATCACCAGAGATATGTGATATTACAAATTGTATCTTTTGTTCTTCTGACCACGGGTTTGGAAGAACACTTTTGAAATTACGGATTAATACAACAGGGTGTACGTTTCTTTTGCTTTCTTCATTGAAGATCTGAAACTGCCGATGCTTGATGAGACTCTCTTCATGCATCAGAGTTGTTAGTTGCATTGAACTGCTATCATTTGCAGGTGTTGCATTTATTTTCTTACAAGTACACTCTGTTTTGTTATCATGATTGTTTCTTGTTGTCACGCATTGCTGCGTTAAAATCATTTGATTACCAAAGTCTGGTTTTATTTGAGGTACAACAACATTCAGTGCAGAATGTCTGTGTATGTTTGCCTGTCAGCATCAGTGTAGTTATTGCTGCATACTGACAGATTTTGTGGGTTACGGTTTTCAGGATACATCGCTCTGGCTATCTCGGTTCTGACTTGCCTATGAATTTCGGAAGGAATTTCTTCCTGCAATGTTTCGACAGCTGTGGCTATAGTTTTGAATCTATTTTCAAGTTTATCGACATCAGTTTGAAGGCTGCTAACCTGAACTGGAATTTTCACTAGTGGTTCGATCGTGGATTTCACTACATCGATCTCTTGTTTCACATGATTAGTAATTGCTCTATCCTGTTCGTTTAAAGTTTTATTGATCTGCCGGACAATTTCCTCATCTCTTTTAAGAACTATGTTGATATTTTCAACTAATTTCCTTTCCCTTTCTTGGTCTTTAATTTTTTGTTCCTCTTCCCTTTCTTCCCTCTGCCGGGTAGTAAATTTTTCGAAAAATGCTGTTAACATATCCTGCAACGGCATAGCTTGTGCATTGTGCATTTGTGCCCCTGGGTCGGTACAAATAGTGTCTCTATTTTCTAACTGATTGACTGGTGGAGTACCAGTTTGCTTCGGCAGTATTCAGTCTCACTACCTGTCGGAACATCATCTACAAAATTGTCATCGGTAATTAATATCTCTAATGACTGAGTAGGAGTGTGAACAGATTATTCTACAGGAGGATCTGATGTGATTTCTGCCTCCATATCCTCACTAGGTTTAACCAGTTTCCTGGGCCTAACCATTTTATACACAATATAACACAACAAGTCACAAAATAATCTTATAACTAACACACACACACACACACACACACACACACACACACACACACACACACACATATATATATATATATATATACGGAAAACTCTTTAGATCTGTGTAGAGAAGCAGTAACTCTCTCGCAGCCGGTTTATTGGATCTGTACTACTTATAGCTGCTGGTGTTGAATCTAAGTGCAAAATGTGCAACTGCATAATTATTCAAGCTAAGATGGGTTCTTGTTCTTACCTTTGTATACAATACATACAAATAATTATTACGTTGATAAGGCAATTTATACCTGTAAAAATTACAAATTTTTTTGTGTTATCTTTTCTTTTAAATGAACAAATGTGTGATGGTGGTCCCTGTTCGGGCGCCAGTGTGGCGGTTTCTGTGTATCATGAACATCGACAAGTGCAATGAGTATGGATGGTACGATACTCTAAGGTATTCTGCGGTTTGAATTCACTCTACTTTTTAAGCTAAGATGGGTCCTTGTTCTTACCTTTGTACACAATACATACAAATAATTAATAAGTTGTTAAGGCAATTTATACCTGTAACAAATTACAAATTTTTTTGTGTTACTTTTTCTTTTAAATGAACAAATGTGCGTTGGTGGTCCCTGTTCGGGCGCCAGTGTGGCGGTTTCTGTGTATCATCAACATCGACAAGTGCAATGAGTATGGATGGTACGATACTCTAAGGTATTCTGCGGTTTGAATTCACTCTATTTTTTAAGCTAAGATGGGTCCTTGTTCTTACCTTTGTACACAATACATACAAATAATTAATAAGTTGTTAAGGCAATTTATACCTGTAATAAATTACAAATTTTTTTGTGTTACTTTTTCTTTTAAATGAACAAATGTGCGTTGGTGGTCCCTGTTCGGGCGCCAGTGTGGCGGTTTCTGTGTATCATCAACATCGACAAGTGCAATGAGTATGGATGGTACGATACTCAGGTATTCTGTGGTTTGAATTCACTCTATTTTTTAAGCAAAGATGGGTCCTTGTTCTTACCTTTGTACACAATACATACAAATAATTAATAAGTTGTTAAGGCAATTTATACCTGTAATAAATTACAAATTTTTTTGTGTTACTTTTTCTTTTAAATGAACAAATGTGCGCTGGTGGTCCCTGTTCGGGCGCCAGTGTGGCGGTTTCTGTGTATCATCAACATCGACAAGTGCAATGAGTATGGATGGTACGATACTCTAAGGTATTCTGAGGTTTGAATTCACTCTATTTTTTAAGCTAAGATGGGTCCTTGTTCTTACCTTTGCACACAATACATACAAATAATTAATAAGTTGTTAAGGCAATTTATACCTGTAATAAATAACAAATTTTTTTGTGTTACTTTTCTTTTAAATGAACAAATGTGCGTTGGTGGTCCCTGTTCGGGCGCCAGTGTGGCGGTTTCTGTGTATCATCAACATCGACAAGTGCAATGAGTATGGATGGTACGATACTCTAAGGTATTCTGCGGTTTGAATTCACTCCATTTTTTTTAGCAGTTGCATTGATTTATTTTTGTAAATGATACTGACAATATTAGACACATGTATAATGCATTATTCATACAACTACTCCTAGATAATTATTTTGTTCAAATTGCACAAGAATTCCACCTGACGTAGTGTAATAATGTTTAGTTAAGTTGTGTTCATATCACTAAAATTACAGATCGTACATCAGAGCTTTTATAATTTTTGTCTTCGATGGATTTAATTATTCTTAGCAAACTGATCTTGAAAGGGAACCACAGAATACCACCCGCACACAACATCGAGGTATGCTACCAGAAGTATTATTCTCCGTGATTCATGCGTAGTTTAATTTTGGCCACATACATCAGCAATGAAATCTTGTTCAACAATAAATACCATCAGCACTGTTCTTAGAAAATGCAGTCTGATTCGATTTTTTTTTTTATAAATGACGTCCAGTACCACCGGTGCACATTTATTTCTTACACATCGGAATATTGATAGTTTGCAGTTTCAAGTAATTTGAATTTGCCGTTGTAATAAAAGTTAAGATGGCGGCCAACAAAAGATAGAGGATTTCCTTTTTACTTAAGATTTTCCTTTTCCCAATAAATCATTTAAATTGATGCCACCAATAAAAAATTATTAAATTGTTTTTAAAATTAGTTTAACACAAACCCATGCTATTTTCAACTAGAAGTACAGACGAAGTTGCTGTATAATCGCAATTAACAATGGCTGCGCTTCTTGCACCTATGATAAAACAATTAATACAAAATTATAATCAAAACAGGAAGTGAATTTTCAATAAGTAATCATAAATAGTTTTAACGCATTTGGCTCTATTTGTTTTACCAGCAAATGAACATAAAAGTACAATAATTTTACATTAAATGTTTTTCATTTAACAGACCTCAAATCGATTCGCGTCTTGCGTCGGCGATGTACATCAGAAGAAGACGACAAATGGGTACAAAACAATAGAAACGAATGACATAGATTAACAAAGAATGTGAGACAAATATTGTCTCTGTTTTACATAATTATCATCTTTTTAAGAAATAATTACACAATTGAATGAATATTATCCACACGTTCATATTCCATTCGTAACAGAATATATATATATATATATATATATATATATATATATATATATATATCGTGGATGTTATAATATGTTACCTTCGAACGTGGGCAAATTGTTGGTAGTTGTGTGGAAAGTGCTTCCGTAGCCGAGTGTTAGCGTAGCCACAACGTTTGGTGTTTCAATAACATATCAAAGATTTATACCATAGACAGGAAAAGCGGGAAACATCATACATTAAGTCAAAAGCGGACGAAAGTGTGTCTCGAGTTGTCACGCACACGCACATTCTTGCTCTCCACCTCCCCCCCCCCCCCCCCCCCTCGTTGCCGTCATCTACGTTTATTAGGTAATTAATGATGATTTACGTTCGTTGGAAGGGTTCTGGCAAAATGTAACGGCTCTGTAAAGCAAAATGTGCACGACATGCTAGTGCGACCAATTCTAGGGTTTGGTTCCAGTTTTTGGAGTCCTTAAGAAGTAAGCATGATAAGAGACAGCAAAAGAATTCAGACACGCTGCTGTGATAACAGCACGAAGCATACAGACTGTTTCCCTCGCTTGGAAGGCGACGGCAGTAGGAAAGGAAACTGATGATATTGGTAAGATGTGCCCTATATATTGTCTTGAGGAGCATATATGTGGGTGTAGTTATCGTTATTTTCCTAGGTTTCGCTTAGTTTAAGGTAAGCTGTGCTGTCAGAGGCCACAAGCCAGGTTTTCTTCTCCTGTGTAGCGCTATACTGCCTTTCTACGTCACTCTCTGTGTCTAGTGTATCGACGAGCGTCACTCTTCAATTAGAGGGTCAGTGACCCGTGGTGGTGACCTTGGAACGGGAACGACGTTAAAAGGATTCACATCGACCAGCCGCGGCAGTGGTGAGGGGGGTGAGGGACAGGGGGAGCAGAATACCAACAAAACGGGCCGCGCTCGCAATAGGCGAATTTGCATTCGGAAATAACCGGTCGTTCCAGATTTCGGTAGCAGTGAAATTCGCAAAATAATCTCGAAAGTAAACTGCGGGGGCCTGTCCATGATTGGATGCTATACCAGTAGCGCTACAGTAAATGCGAAAATAATGTTTGTGGGATTGCCGGCGATGCGATGGGGCAACGCGCTTTCGCTGTACTACGGCTACGGGCACGCGGCCCGGACTGCTGGCGCACGGCTGGCACTCGCTGCAGCTACTGTCGCCGCGGTAGCTGGCGCCACTGATCGTTTTACTGGCGTTCCACCGTATAACCCAATTAACATGCGCAAATAAGTGTTTTCGTACTTCCGACCATCTGCGTTTGTACGCATAACATCCTATCTTCTGCAGCACGGCGCAAAAAACTACTTTGCCTATCGGAATACTGTCATCCTTACACGACAGGTGAATTCCTTGGGGTAAATTGACGGTCACACCCTACCAAAGGTGTGACACGTCTTCAATTTTTTTCCTCTTCTTTACAGTACACACTAAATTATATATTTTTTGTCTGCTAAATTATATCTAAGATGGAATGTCAATTTTATGTTTAATAATTATAATTTTCAGAACAATCTTTGAAGTTTAATGGTAACTTGCATCACTGCTAATGATCAATTTCCTGATTATTTCCTAGTTACCTAATACTTTACTATTGGTTTTCTTTTAAAAAAGATCACTCACTTTCAAAATCGCTAATGAGTGTGACAATTTGGCTGTGTTTGAATGATGCCACAGAGCCTTATACGCATTCAGCCAAGTGACAGTGTAGATAAAAACATGGCCCTACACAGACGTTCTACTGTTTTCCTATTTATTCGTCAAGTGTGACACTGCAGTTGAGCGACGCCCACTACAAAAGAAGTATTATTTACATTTAATTTCAGCGTATACACCGCGAGTGCCATATTACAGGGCCTCTTTCTCGATATCGATTGGTATTTGGTGTATCTTAAGTCTCGGTCTGCAGTAGGCCGCTGTTGGCCGAGCGAAGTGCAGCAACAACAACACCCTGTGTGTCAAATTCATGAATTTGACGAGCTTTAAGTATAGTAGATAATTAATGATCATAGTGAGACTGTTAATGTCCTTTGTTTGATTGTTGTCTGTATATGATCATTATATGTCAGGTAATGCATCATATCAATTAAACCTTCCCTAGCCACGTGGGATTAGCCGAGCGGTCTGGGGCGCTGCAGTCATTGACTGTGCGGCGAGGGATTAGCCGAGCGGTCTAGGGCGCTGCAGTCATGGACTGTGCGGCTGGTCCCGGCGGAGGTTCGAGTCCTCCCTCGGGCATGGGTGTGTGTGTTTGTCCATAGGACAATTTAGGTTAAGTAGTGTGCAAGCTTAGGGACCGATGACTTTAGCAGTTAAGTCCCATAAGATTTCACACACATTTGAACATTTAAACCTTCCCTCTTTCCTTGCCGGCCGGTGTGGCCGAGCGGTTCTAGGCACTTCAGTTTGGAACCGCGGGACCACTACGGTCGCAGCTTCGAATCCGGCCACGGGCATGAATGTGTGTGATGGCCTTAGGTTAGTTAGGTTGAAGTAGTTCTAGGGGACTGATGACCTCAGATGTTAAATCCCATAGTGCTCAGAGCCATTTGAACCTCTTTACTTCACAGATGTGGCTTGTAACAGACGGGGCAGGTACTTGCATTTTCTTGATGTCCTGTACGCGTGTACCTTTTCTCAGAATAGGGTTACCTTCACATGAGTCAATTTCATTTAAGCTTCTCCTGCTCTTATGCTTATACATTTGGATATGTTTACATTTGCTGTTTTTATATTACACTGTGCTGGTTTCTTGAAATCTAAGTCAGTTGCATTCATGCCGCAGACGAAAAAGTCTTTATTTGTCTTATTTACTGATGATAGATGGCTTTATTTGTCTTGATTGATGTATCATGTCCATTACATCATCTGGAACAATACATGTGGTAGGTCAAGAGTGAACAGGCTGTCCATTTATGGTGTAGGTTAGCGATCAGTAATGAGACTTACATCTCTTGCTGGATGAGCTTTGGTAGGGATACATTCATTAGTTGAACTTACGCATTCGTTCCCACCATTTTTCAATTTTTCCTCATTGCCGTCACAGTATCTTCTCCTTTAATTCGTCGTTTCTTTCCACTCAAACTTTTACAAACAACTACTGCCTCCGCCATTTTATCAAACATTGAGGAATAAGCGCGCGGGAACATAAGAGCCTTTGATACGTCAAGAGTAGTGTCTGTTAAACTGCATACCGTCCGTTGATTGCATTTGCTACTACGTTTATTCATGGCAGTGTGAGCCTTTTGTATGTTATTGCGCTTGGCATATAGATACCATTAGAGACAAAACTTCAGAATTTCTTATTATGGCACTCAGAGTTTTGTTTGTTTCAAGTCTTCAATCTGACTTTATAAGGGAAATGCGTTAATCCAGTAAAATGAGTAGCGACAGGAAACGGAAAGGATGGAAAGGAAAGGAAACACGCTAACACCGCTCAGTATTCTATCAATGATGTTTAAGATACCTGAACGTAATTCATACGGTAGAATTGAGTGATCGGTGATCGGAACCTCTTTCTCATACAAATGTCACACACATACCTTTTTCAAGGAGATTGCTGACGATTTATCCCATTTCAATAGATGTGAGAGTCAACTGGTGTACGTTAAGACCAATAAAGCGAACTATCAGTATTACATTATTCTATAACGGAATACTTTTCGTTCAGTGACGAGAAAAGAATTCAGTTGATTTTTACGATAACTCAATCCGGAAACTAACTTCCGGCACCCTATGAAAGGGAAATGTAGGGAGATGGCGGGGGTAAAAATTGTAGGACACAAAGGGTTGACTGCAGTAAGCAGTTTCATACAAGTACTGCAGCCATTATTAAGAGATAGCGAGGCTTGATACGATAGACTAGCGTAGAGATCATCATACCTGCCTTTGGGCTGAAGACCACTGCAACGACCACAATCACTCTTTGTAATGAATTCTGTTTAAGGATATAATATACTTTTTGTGAGACAATGAATATGCATAGGCAATTTAAGCAATGTATACGCTTATCTAGTGCACACAAAGTCGTTATGTTACCATTCTGTTGTGACTAAACTTGAAACTTCCTCACGGATAAAAATTATACACTCGACTAAGTATCAGTCCCAGGTTCTTCCCTCTCTGGGGCAATGCTCTAGTTGTGTGAGTGACTCAGTTGTGATGTTGCAGCCCACCAATAGGTCCTCGGTACGAGTCCCAGTACGACACACAGTTTTTATCTCTGAGGAAGTTCGATGATGTCTTCCTCTCGGCTATGGAACGATTCTAATTCCCGTGAATTAATTTGTTTCAAATTCAGTATGGGCAGAAGAATTGCAAAGAGAATGCAGCGAGCAAGAAGTTACGTCGTCACGTTTTAACTCGTTAACCAAACTCAATATTACGACAAATCCATTTCTTACCACCATACGCAAGTCACTTGACGTTCGACCTCCTGTGAACAGTCTGCATCTATTTTGCCAAACTGAAGCGCCTAGAACCGCTCGACCACACCGGCCGGCAAGGAAAGAGGGAAAGTTTAATTGATATTATGCATTACCTGACATAATGATCATATACAATTTTTCAAAAGCAGAATGGAACCTTTACCTTCGTTTTACTGAGTAATGAACTGTGACACTTAGAGCTTTTCCTTTCATTTCCACGTTCAATAAGATTTTCACACTATTACAATCCAATGTTTCTTTTGGAAACTTGATCCACACGATGCTTAATATTCAAACAAAAGACATTAATAGTGCAACTGTGATCATTAATTATCTAGTATACTTAAAACTCCTCAAATTCATGTTTTTGACACAGAGAGCCTTTTTTACTTCAAGTCTTCAATTCGGAATCGCTTGTTGCATGTACAAAGTGCGGTAGCAGCAAACGTCAGCCTGAGCTCACAGAAATACACTCCTGGAAATTGAAATAAGAACACCGTGAATTCATTGTCCCAGGAAGGGGAAACTTTATTGACACATTCCTGGGGTCAGATACATCACATGATCACACTGACAGAACCACAGGCACATAGACACAGGCAACAGAGCATGCACAATGTCGGCACTAGTACAGTGTATATCCACCTTTCGCAGCAATGCAGGCTGCTATTCTCCCATGGAGACGATCGTAGAGATGCTGGATGTAGTCCTGTGGAACGGCTTGCCATGCCATTTCCACCTGGCGCCTCAGTTGGACCAGCGTTCGTGCTGGACGTGCAGACCGCGTGAGACGACGCTTCATCCAGTCCCAAACGTGCTCAATGGGGGACAGATCCGGAGATCTTGCTGGCCAGGGTAGTTGACTTACACCTTCTAGAGCACGTTGGGTGGCACGGGATACATGCGGACGTGCATTGTCCTGTTGGAACAGCAAGTTCCCTTGCCGGTCTAGGAATGGTAGAACGATGGGTTCGATGACGGTTTGGATGTACCGTGCACTATTCAGTGTCCCCTCGACGATCACCAGTGGTGTACGGCCAGTGTAGGAGATCGCTCCCCACACCATGATGCCGGGTGTTGGCCCTGTGTGCCTCGGTCGTATGCAGTCCTGATTGTGGCGCTCACCTGCACGGCGCCAAACACGCATACGACCATCATTGGCACCAAGGCAGAAGCGACTCTCATCGCTGAAGACGACACGTCTCCATTCGTCCCTCCATTCACGCCTGTCGCGACACCACTGCAGGCGGGCTGCACGATGTTGGGGCGTGAGCGGAAGACGGCCTAACGGTGTGCGGGACCGTAGCCCAGCTTCATGGAGACGGTTGCGAATGGTCCTCGCCGATACCCCAGGAGCAACAGTGTCCCTAATTTGCTGGGAAGTGGCTGTGCGGTCCCCTACGGCACTGCGTAGGATCCTACGGTCTTGGCGTGCATCCGTGCGTCGCTGCGGTCCGGTCCCAGGTCGACGGGCACGTGCACCTTCCGCCGACCACTGGCGACAACATCGATGTACTGTGGAGACCTCACGCCCCACGTGTTGAGCAATTCGGCGGTACGTCCACCCGGCCTCCCGCATGCCCACTATACGCCCTCGCTCAAAGTCCGTCAACTGCACATACGGTTCACGTCCACGCTGTCGCGGCATGCTACCAGTGTTAAAGACTGCGATGGAGCTCCGTATGCCACGGCAAACTGGCTGACACTGACGGCGGCGGTGCACAAACACCGCGGTTCCTGGTGTGTCCGCTGTGCCGTGCGTGTGATCATTGCTTGTACAGCCCTCTCGCAGTGTCCGGAGCAAGTATGGTGGGTCTGACACACCGGTGTCAATGTGTTCTTTTTTCCATTTCCAGGAGTGTATGTTCATTACCGATTTTGAAAGTGAGTCGTCAATAGCTGATCTTTTTTAAAAGAAGACCAATAGTAAATTGGAAGGAAACTAAGAAATCATCAGGGAATGTATCAGTACCAGTGAAGCAAATTACCATTAAACTTTAAAGATTGTTCTGAAAATTATAATTACAAAATATAAAATTTACATTCCATCTTAGATATAATTTAGCAGACAAAATATATGACTTAGTGAGTACTGTAAAGAAGATGAAAAAAATTCAAGATGTATCACACCTTTGGTAGGTTGTGACAGTAAATTTACCCCAAGGAATTTACCTATCGTGTAAAGCTGACAGTATTCCGATAGGCAAAGAAGTTTTCTGCGCCGTGCTGCAAAAGATAGGATGTTATGCGCGCAAATGCAGATGGTTGGAAGTACTCCTTCAAAATAGATGCAGACTGTTCACAGGAGGTCGAAAGTCAAGTGACTTGCGCATGGTGGTAAGAAATGGATTTGTTGAAATATTGAGTTTGGTTAACGAGTAAAAGCGTGATGAGATAACTTCTTGCTCGCAACATTTTGAAGGATGACAGCACTGTAAAGTATAGGAAGATAATAATTCCGCCGTAATGGACGATTCAATCTATTAATATAATAGAGATCGGACTAATAGGGCAGAGAAAATTATGTACAATCAAATGCACCATGAAAATCGAACACAAATTTTTGTAATGAGATGCAAGCTAGAATGAAAGTGATACGAAGGTATCAGCACACCAGTTTCAAATATACTTATTGATTCGACTAGATACAGGTATAACTGGCACTGGTCTGTCATTTCAAATAACCATAAACACATGGACCACTGATGCTACTGCATAAAACAAAATCTGTGCACCTGCAATGCAAGAATGCCACTTCATATTTAAATGTGTGTCTTACGGAATTACATGGAGGATGTTTTAACTAAAATTATAGCTAGAAATATTGATGACGTCAGTAGTGGGACAACGTTCAAGCTGAGACAATTCTTTGTGCGGGTTGCATACATTCCGGTGCAAGCATACATTCAGGAGCAAACTTCATTGACTTATGGCCTTAACATATTGTTCGGCTTAGTGGTTTATGACACCCTTGGGATTGCCCCTCCCCCTCCTCCTCCTCCTCTTCTCCCAACCCTCTGGAAACCTCCGACCTACCTCAATCCCCCTGGCCAATACAAGCTCACATTTGAAATCAAATTAATTAACTACTTTATTCCATTGGTAATTTAATTACTCTGCCATATCCTGGGGAAGCCATCCAGCTCTCCGAACCCACTTTACAATCCCCTTCCCCATCTGGAAATTGGTGGGAAAAGGATTCAGTCTGAGCTGGAGAGGAAGGTTCTCACGCCACGAAATTCAAATCAGTGTCACTAATATATTGATTCATATTCTTTATTTAATCAGTTTATAGGAGAGGTCAACACTCTGGTTGATCTCACATCTACATTCCCCCCCCCCCCCCCCCCACTTTCCATAGTGCAGTAACTTAAGCACCAAGGAAAGGAATAAAGTACAGTATAGTATCTGGTGTCTCCTGCCTGTTTGTCTGTGATCATGGCACCTACACAGAGGTAAAAAAACACTCACCGTCCTTAGTACAGACGACGACGCTAAATACCACCGTCGCGGACCGAATATTGCCCTACTTTGATCCTGCGGCCCCAAAACAAAGCATCGAGTGGCAGCATTCTGCTGATGGAGAAATTCCAGACTCGCTTCGTGTCTCTGTCTCTCTCAAGAGGCCACTTCCTGTTTATCTGTGTGAACCGATGTCTCCAAACATGCAAAAAGAGGTTTTCATCTCTCCTCAGAATATTGTGTTCGTATTGGCTAATGCTGGGGGCAAAGAGAGAGATGACTCAATTACGACATCGAAAATAGAGGTGAATAGTCCTTCTGCAATACCCTATTAAATTATTTTACAGCGGTTAAGTAGATCGCTTAAAACACTCACCACCACATTACGATCATCCTTCTTCGTAATAAAACATATTTTCAAAGTTTGAACATCTCACACAAACATTACACAAATCAAGGAATGAAATTTCCGCCCCAAATAGATCACAGCGCAAGATACTCCCTCCTCCACGGCTAAAGATATCAAGTGAAAAAAAAAAAAAAAAACAGATCACATAAAGTCGCGATCGAAAAGAGCGCGCCGTCTGCCGACTGCCAGAAGTCGCGGTCGCGCCGTCCACCGCCGGCCGGGAGATCGCACTGTCTCGCAAGCGTTCGTGAGGAGAAACACATACACGTATCGGCTATGCCGCCAACTGCACGCCCATCCCCCCGCATCCACACGTCCGCCGTATCGAACGCGCGGGGGTCGGAGACTGCCACCACAGACAACCAATGAATTTACATGGGCGCAATAATCGTCCACCGCAAACACCCGTTATTTTGAATCTTCGCACGCAACAAAAAAGTCCACTGTGTCGCCGCTCACCCAGCACCCCGGTCACTACGCTAGGTCCCGCTTGCGCGGACAAGAGCAGGCAGGTTGGCACATTCCTTGTACCTAACGGCCCTTCAGAGGCTGAGCTAATTCGCTACTTCTGGCCGCTGACTCTTCGTAACCATTCCTGCTGCAACACACTGTGAGTCAAACAGCAGCGACTTGAATGTATACAGTAGTTCTAACCAATTCCACCCCGACATAAGCCCACAGTTTAAAAAATCCACTTTACCCAGCCCAAGACAGCGGTGTTGCTGACCACACGCATCGAATTTCTCATACGAAATGTAGATTTCTCCCTTTTGTGCCCGTTATTTTGAATACTGTAGAAATCGGGGGATACACGCTTTTTCATATCGCTAAGTATTGTTTCTTGTTGTGAGAATCCTGTAACAGTATGGCATAAGGTATATTTCCTCTCATCAGGTAAAAAGAATTGTTCTAATCAGCTTAATATCTGTTACATCCTCCATTAGAGGACTAGAATATTAAACTGATCTTTGGCTCATGGCGGAGTGCTTTCACCCAGACCACCAGATGTCAGACACTTAGATCTGTACCAGTGTTGTGTGTCGATAGAGCATCAACCAAAACTCAAACTTAGTTGGCGCTGTATGCTGTGCTCCAGTAGAATGTTCGTAAACGGTAATTAAAGGAAACACCAGAGCTACAGGGCCTTCAGCAGCGCTCGCGGGACCATGCGATCTCCCTGCAGGCGGCGGATGGAGAGACTATGGCTTCTGGCAGTCGGCGGACGGCGCGCTCTTTTCGATCGCGAGTTTATGTGATCGGTTTTTTTTCAGTTATTGTCTGTTCTACAAGATTATGGAATAGGAGGCAAACTTTTGCAAGCAATTAAAGGTCTTTACATGGATAGTCAGGCAGCAGTTAGAGTTGACGGTAAATTGAGTTCATGGTTCAGAGTAGTTTCAGGGATAAGACAAGGCTGCAACCTGTCTCCACTGTTGTTCATATTATTTATGGATCATATGTTGAAAACAATAGATTGGCTGGGTGAGATTAAGATATGTGAACACAAAATAAGCAGTCTTGCATATGCGGATGACTTAGTTGTGATGGCAGATTCGATTGAAAGTTTGCAAAGTAATATTTCAGAGCTAGATCAGAAATGTGAGGACTATGGTATGAAGATTAGCATCTCCAAAACGAAAGTAATGTCAGTGGGAAAGAAATATAAACGGATTGAGTGCCAAATAGGAGGAACAAAGTTAGAACAGGTGGACGGTTTCAAGTACTTAGGATGCATATTCTCACAGGATGGCAACATAGTGAAAGAACTGGAAGCGAGGTGTAGCAAAGCTAATGCAGTGAGCGCTCAGCTACGATCTACTCTCTTCTGCAAGAAGGAAGTCAGTACCAAGACTAAGCTATCTGTGCACCGTTCAATCTTTCGACCAACTTTGTTGTATGGGAGCGAAAGCTGGGTGGATTCAGGTTACCTTATCAGGAAGGTTGAGGTTACGGATATGAAAGTAGCTAGGATGATTGCAGGTACTAGTAGATGGGAACAATGGCAGGAGGGTGTTCACAATGAGGAAATCAAAGAAAAACTGGAAATGAACTCTATAGATGTAGCAGTCAGGGCGAAAAGGCTTAGATGGTGGGGTCATGTTACACGCATGGGAGAAGCAAGGTTACCCGAGAGACTCATGGATTCAGCAGTGGAGGGTAGGAGGAGTCGGGGCAGACCGAGGAGAAGATACCTGGATTCGGTTAAGAATGATTTTGAAGTAATAGGTTTAACATCAGAAGAGGCACCAATGTTAGCATTGAATAGGGGATCATGGAGGAACTGTATAAGGGGGGCTATGCTCCAGACTGAACGCTGAAAGGCATAATCAGTCTTAAATGATGATGATGATGATATGTTTAACAGAAACTTTGTAGTGGAGGAGGGAGCTAGTGTTCTCAAACGTCGGTGCATACAAGACCCCAGATATATTTAGCGCTACGATAAGTTTGGGGCGCAAATTTCATTCCTTGATTTGTTATGTGCGTGCGTGCGTGTGTGTGTGTGTGTGTGTGTGTGTGTGTGTGTGTGTGTGTGTGTGTGTGTGTGTGTGATACTCAAACGTTGAAAATATGTTTTATTACAAAGAAGTATCATCGTAATGTGGTTAATGTGGTGGTGAGTGTTTTAAGCAGTCTGTTTGATTCCTGCAAATTTTTAAACAATTAATTTGATAGGGTAGTGCAGAAGAACTACTTATCTCTATTTTTGATATCTAAAATGCATCAGCTCTCCCTTTGCCCCCAGCATTAGCGAATACGAACACAGTATTCTGAGGAGAGGTAAAACCTACGTCTCCATGTTTGGAAGTGGCTTGTAGGGAGTCCGGAATATCTCGATCAGCGGAATGCTGCCACTTGGTGCTTTGTTTAGGGGCCGCGTGATGAAAGGAGGGCGATATCTGGTCCGCGATTTATGGTATTTAGTGTCGTGATCTCTAATTAGGACATTGGGTGGTTTTTTGACCTCCTTGGCGGCGCCTTGACACTCAGGCAGGAGACCAAGACTTATGCCTGCACCAGCTCTGCATTCTTTCATGTGCCACAAATCGCTGCCTATCCTGCTTTACAGAACGGAGCACGCCTCCAATATCTACGCTCTGTGATGCAACTAGATGTCCAACATCTTGTCGGGAACATGTGGTTTCATTTTCCTTCAAACTCTTTCCATAGATGCTGAAGGAAATAGGTCGCCAACAGCCGACCATCTTGCCAAGATTCTCGTTCAAAGTGGCCTTCGTCAAAGTCGCTTATGTTTGTGGATTTTCCAATTTTCGAACCATATTGTCACTAGAATGACTCACCTCAGCTCCACTTACTTACTTTTCTTAGCGCGTCATGTATCTGCAACACCATCGGGCAGCATTCAGTGTTTCAGTGGGCAGTGGTATTAACGTTTGGGCTCATCATGTAATACGAAACCGAGAATAGTGAACGCAATGAAAACTGTATCTCGGAACTATAAATTAATAACCACCAAGAAACCTAAACTGATGTCAAGTCATCGTCGCAAACACGTTACGAAAAGTGAATTTCGATCACTTTGCGCTGTTTTCAGAAAACTTCCTGTAAACTTTGGATCAAGGAAAGCTGGTAGTTGCAATATTTATTGACTTTCGAAAAGCGTTTGACCCTTTACCACACCAACATTTGTTGAAAAAGTAGTATCATACAGGGTATGAAACAAAATTTGTGGCTGGGTTGAGGATTTATTTATAGGCAGGACGCATCAACATAATCACATGAAACTATATGGTTCCGAAGACAAGTCTCAAACATCAATGATGTATATATATGCAGACTGAAGAGACGAGCGAAAATTTATACAGAGGTCGAGATTGGAACTCGGTCGCCCGCTCACTACGCAGGTACGTAGTGGTTAGTGGATCTGCCTAGTGAGCAGGAGACACGGGTTCGAAATCCGGCCTTGGTACAAATTCTCATTCGTCTCTTCAGTCTGCATTTATACATCATTGACAGAAATATGGACATTTTCCGGCGTTCCCCGGAAAGTGTGTGGCGAACCTTGTTGTTCATATTGTGTATTAATGACCTACCCGCCCGGTTGGCTGTGCGGTCTAACGCACGGCTTTCCAGGTGGGAAGGAGCGCTGGTCCCCGGCACGAATCCGCCCGGCGGATTTGTATCGAGGTCCGGTGAGCCGGCCAGTCTGTGGCAGCTTTCCATCTGCCTCGGCAAATGCGGGCTGGTTCCCCTTATTCCACCTCAGCTCCACTACATCGGCGATTCCTGCGCAAACAAGTTCTCCACGTACGCATTCACCACCATTACTCTACCACGCAAACATAGGGGTTACACTCGTCTGGTGTGAGACGTTCCCTGGGGGATCCACCGGGGGCTGAACCGCACAATAACCCTGGGTTTGGTATGGGGTGGCGGAGGGGTGAAGTGGACTGCGGTAGTCGTCGTGGGGTTGTGGACCACTGCGGCTGCGGCGGGGACGGAGCCCCTCCGTCGTTTCTAGGTCGCTGGTTAACATAACATATTTATGACCTAACAGACATTATTAATAGCAACCTGTCCCTTCACGCACGTGATGCAGTTATCTGTTATGATGTACTAGGCTGCAGGAACATTATTCTTGAAGAATTAAGTTTACCAAATCGCTAGTAATCCTCTATAATGACCGTCCATTGGCCACTAGAAAAAGAAGTATTCCTGATATGGGCAAAAAGAACAAACAGACTTACAGCCTCGAAACCTACTGCTGCATAATTGATAGTAACTGGGCCCCCTAGTGAGGGTGTACGTAATAAAGTCCACTGTTTATGTACAGACTCACTATGGTTTTATATTTAGTTCAGTTTTGTGGACGGCCAGAAATTTATGTTTGGCCCACCTATTTCAATTCACTGTTCAATACTCTGTTCATTACACAATGATGGATGCCATACATAATTCATAATTACAGGCGAGTACGTCTAACAGTTCCATCTGCCTTTTTGATTATGGATAGAAAATATTAGATACAGGCTCCCAGGTAGATGCTATTTTTCTTGACTTCCGGAAGGCGTTCGATACAGTTCCGCACTGTCGCCTGATAAACAAAGTAAGAGCCTACGGAATATCAGACCAGCTGTGTGGCTGGATTGAAGAGTTTTTAGCAAACAGAACACAGCATGTTGTTATCAATGGAGAGACGTCTACAGACGTTAAAGTAACCTCTGGCGTGCCACAGGGGAGTGTTATGGGACCATTGCTTTTCACAATGTATATAAATGACCTAGTAGATAGTGTCGGAAGTTCCATGCGGCTTTTCGCGGATGATGCTGTAGTATACAGAGAAGTTGCAGCATTAGAAAATTGTAGCGAAATGCAGGAAGATCTGCAGCGGATAGGCACTTGGTGCAGGGAGTGGCAACTGACCCTTAACATAGACAAATGTAATGTATTGCGAACACATAGAAAGAAGGATCCTTTATTGTATGATTATATGATAGCGGAACAAACACTGGTAGCAGTTACTTCTGTAAAATATCTGGGAGTATGCGTGCGGAACGATTTGAAGTGGAATGATCATATAAAATTAATTGTTGGTAAGGCGGGTACCAGGTTGAGATTCATTGGGAGAGTGCTTAGAAAATGTAGTCCATCAACAAAGGAGGTGGCTTACAAAACACTCGTTCGACCTATACTTGAGTATTGCTCATCAGTATGGGATCCGTACCAGATCGGTTTGACGGAGGAGATAGAGAAGATCCAAAGAAGAGCGGCGCGTTTCGTCACAGGGTTATTTGGTAACCGTGATAGCGTTACGGAGATGTTTAATAAACTCAAGTGGCAGACTCTGCAAGAGAGGCGCTCTGCATCGCGGTGTAGCTTGCTCGCCAGGTTTCGAGAGGGTGCGTTTCTGGATGAGGTATCGAATATATTGCTTCCCCCTACTTATACCTCCCGAGGAGATCACGAATGTAAAATTAGAGAGATTAGAGCGCGCACGGAGGCTTTCAGACAGTCGTTCTTCCCGCGAACCATACGCGACTGGAACAGGAAAGGGAGGTAATGACAGTGGCACGTAAAGTGCCCTCCGCCACACACCGTTGGGTGGCTTGCGGAGTATCAATGTAGATGTAGATGTAGATGAACAATCCGGTATCTTACAGACCAGAGGCACTTTGACTTACGCTCCCCCATTTGGGTTACAGGCGTAAGGGAAAAAAATGGGCCAAAAAAACCCCGCCCGGAGCCTTCGGATTGTTGGTTTTGCTTTTACATTGAATGTGTAGCACCTGCACACAAATTAGCAGACAAATATATACATATACATTTACATTACAAAAATTCATCATTAAAACATTAAATTACATAACATACATTAGTCTTTTTGATTTTGTACAGATAGTTGCTTTAGTCTTTTTGTTTTTTGTGTATCAGATTGTTACAATTTTACATGGTGTATCAGTTCATCGTCGACTACAACATTTTGGATCTGATCGAAGTAAACGTTGCTGACGACGGTTGCTGGTCAGGCGGTGTGTCGCTGCTGGCGTAGGTGGTAGCGAGTGTGATCGCTTGTAGCAGCCGGCGCCGGTTCGTTGGCCCAAGCGGTGATGGAAGCTGTTGAGTCTAGATTCATGCCTAGAAAGAGTTGTCCATGTCTCACAGCAATAGAGAAGGGTGCTTATAACACAAGCGTTGTAGACTTTAATTTAGTTTTTGTGGTAAGCAGTCCGTTGTTCCATACTCTATTTTTCAATCTAGCCATGACAGATGATACCTTTGCGATTCTGTTAGTAATTTCAGTGTCCATGGACAAGTTGCTACATTTTGTGGATCCCAAGTAGGTAAAGTGGAGAGGATTGCCGTCAATGCTGATGGATGGAAGGTTGGTAGTGCTCTGCGCCATGATCTTAGTCTTTTGAAGGCTGATGAGTAGATCAAATTTTTGACAGGCATTTGATGATTTGTGAATTATATACTGCAGCTCATCTTTTGTGTTCGCTACTAGAGCTGCGTCGTCGGCATATAACAACTCACGGATAACAACTGTATTTACTTTGGTCTTGGCCTTGAGGCGAGCAATGTTGAAAAGATTTCCATCAGACCTCGTATGTAGATACACTCCCTCCTCACAGTCTTCGAAGACAAATCTGAGCAGAAGGGAAAAAAAATCCCAAATAATGTAGGAGCTAACACACATCCCTGTTTCACACCGCTATTAACAGGGAATGCTTCTGATGTTTTACCGTTGAAGCAGATTGTTGCTTGTGTTTTCTCATGGAAAGAGACAATTATCTGTAGTAGTTTAGGTGGGCATCCAATCTTCTGCAACAGTTGGAAAAGCCCATTTCTGCTCACTAAATCAAACGCTTTAACAAGGTCAATGAAAGCAATATAAAGTGGCCTCTGCTGCTCACGACATTTCTTTTGTACCTGTCTTAAGGAGAAGATCATATCTACGGTTGATCGGCCGGGCCTGAAGCCACACTGAGATTCTGGGTAGATTCTGGAAGCTAAGATTTGTAATCGCATTAGGATGACTCTTGCATAAGCTTTCCCGGCTACATTTAGTAATGAAATGCCTCGGTAATTGTTACAGTCACTTCTGTTACCTTTCTGTTTATATAGAGTAACTATCCTCGAATTCCGCATACCCATCGGGGCATAACCTTCTTCCCAGCTGGTTGTGATAAGTGAATATAAATGTTTGAGAAGAACAGACTTGTTATACTTAATAAACTCTGCAGGGATCCCATCTTCACCTGGGGCCTTTCCGTTAGCAAGAGAATCTATTTCTCTACTAAGTTCTTCCATAGTAGGGATTGTATCTAGTTCTTCCATAACTGGCATTTGTTTGATGGCGTCATATGCATCCTTGCTAACTTCATTCTCGGCTGCATACAACTCGAGGTAGTGTTCAACCCAGCGTTCCATTTGTTTGCCCTCATCAGTAATGACTTCGCCCGTCTTGGACTTCAGGGGAGCTGTTTTTCTGACAGTTGGTCGAATTGTTTTCTTAATACCATCGTACATTGCCTTAGCATCCCCAGAATCGGCAGCTTTCTGTATACCTGCACATAAATTAAGCCAGTAGTTATTTGCGCATCTCCTGTATGTTTGCCGTGTCCTGTTCTTTGCTTTTCGTAGGTCATCTCGAGTTCTTGCATTTGGGTTTCTTTTGTAAGCAAGCAGGGCTACCGAGCGAGGTGGCGCAGTGGTTAGCACACTGGACTCGCATTCGGGAGGACGACGGTTCAATCCCGTCTCCGGCCATCCTGATTTAGGTTTTCCGTGATTTCCCTAAATCGTTTCAGGCAAATGCCGGGATGGTTCCTTTGAAAGGGCACGGCCAATTTCCTTCCCAATCCTTCCCTAACTCGAGCTTGCGCTCCGTCTCTAATGACCTCGTTGTCGACGGGACGTTAAGCACTAACCACCACCAAGCAGGGCTTTCCGTTTAGCCTCAGTGACTGGTTCCATTTCTTCGAAATTTTGCTCGTGCCAGTCCTTATTTCTTTTTCCTTTTATTCCATAGGCCAATACTGCTGAGTTGTAGATTGCACCCAAGAGTTTTGCCCATCTATTATCAACATTCCTTTCTGCTTGCACGTTTCCTGGGAAAGCACTTTCAAAAATTACTGGCAAAATCCTGCTTTCTTTGTGTGTCATGAACATGGTCTGTGTTGATACGGGGATGACCTCTCGCTTTAGCTTTCTTAGAAGTGAGCCTCAATGGAATGCATTGTAAGAATGTACAAACGAACGAGTTCCAGGTCTTTAAATAAGTTCTGGTTCGAACTCATACGTTTTACACTGATTTAACAAAACTGTAGTTTTGAGCTAACTGTTCACTTGATCACAGTACGCACTGTCACTATGGTGAGGGTTCAGTAGAGTACGTCGCGGTGACACTTTTCGTTTCATACCACTTGGCCTGCATCGCTTCTAGCTTGCATCTGCCGGTCCGGAAACCACAGTTCGCTGTGCGCTACCTATAGCGTATTTTCACAGACCACTGCTATAGCTCTGTTTATCAGAAGTCTCACTTCTTTGCAGAAACATTTATCCACACTGTGAATATCTATCATGTTTTGCGTCTAAATTGTTTTTTGCGAAAGGCACACCACTTGAGCTATTAATTTTTATTCTTTTGTTCTCCATACTTTCGGAACAATCTTCCACTGTTAAACACAGTCACTGTTCTTGCACAGTTAACTGTTCACACTTTTATTTCGTCCCAATTCGTAGTTCAGTTCATCCGTCTTTTCACTATTTGAGCGTTCGGATAGTCACTTTTAAATTGGAACATGGCTTATTGCATTTTACTAGAATTACATAATAAATTTGCTTTCCGCATTATATATATACAGGGCGTTACAAAAAGGTACGCCCGAACTTTCAGGAAACATTCCTCACACACAAATAAAGAAAAGACGTTATGTGGACATGTGTCCGGAAACGCTTAATTTCCGTGTTAGAGCTCATTTTAGTTTCGTCAATATGTTCTTCCACCTACGCTCAATGGAGCACGTTATCATGATTTCATACGGGATACTCTATCTGTGCTGCTAGAACATGTGCCTTTACAAGTACGACACAACATGTGGTTCATGCACGATGGAGCTCCTGCACATTTCAGTCGAAGTGTTCGTACGCTTCTCAACAACAGATTCGGTGACCGATGTATTGGTAGAGGCGGACCAATTCCATGGCCTCCACGCTCTCCTGACCTCAACCTTCTTGACTTTCATTTATGGGGGCATTTGAAAGCTCTTGTCCACGCAACCCCGGTACCAAATGTAGAGAGACTCTTCGTGCTCGTATTGTGGACGGCTGTGATACAATACGCCATTCTCCAGGGCTGCATCAGCGCATCAGGGATTCCATGCGACGGAGGGTGGATGCATGTATCCTCGCTAACGGAGGACATTTTGAACATTTCCTGTAACAAAGTGTTTGAAGTCACGCAGGTACGTTCTGTTGCTGTGCGTTTTCATTCCACGATTAATGTGATTTGAAGAGAAGTAGTAAAATGAGCTCTAACATGGAAAGTAAGCGTTTCCGGACACATGTCCACACAACATATTTTCTTTCTTTGTGTGTGAGGAATGTTTCCTGAAAGTTTGGCCGTACCTTTTTGTAACACCCTGTATCCATATATATATATATATATATATATATATATATATATATATATATATATATATATATATATATATATATATTCCTTCTCGGTCAGTTTATCACTTAGTATTCAGTAATTGACCTAGTTGTCACCGCTTATTTAAGGTGTTGACAAGTTGGTCGTACTGGACCCGTGAGTTCAGTAGGTTTTATGACGTGTGTATTACTTATTCATTCAACACTTATTGAGAAACTTTTGTCATTGTTGGGTTTGCAGCTGCCTTGCTTGCACGGGTGTACCTGCAAGCGCCTTCTAGCTGGAATCAGTGTGGAGGTTAAGAGATATTATTCTGTTTGAAACTTTTTATTACGCGAGTTCTCACGTTTGTATAGCGATTCGCTGTTAATGTGCGCGTCTGACGCCCAGGCACAATACTTCTTTCCCTTTCAAGGTTTATCCTGTGCAGAGCGTCCTTACGCAGATTCATTTGCTAATCTGTTTCCTGTCACGGCACTTGTTTAAGTGCACTATTCTCCTTCTGTCACAACTCATTCATACATGCACTTAGCAACTACTCTATATCTAACAAGCACAAGTGTAAAATCAAATAAACATTAAATAAATCTTACTAACTAGGCATACAACTTACATCTACCTTTATACTACACATTTTAGACTTATTCCCATAAGTATCCCTGGATATAAACGGTTTTATTGTTTGCCACCGCAGCATTCTCTGAATTTCTCTCCCCACGGTTTGTCTTTTCGACCACGGTATTCAATAGGAGGCACGGCAGAAAGTTTGGTGAGGTTTTACTTGCATGCCGAACTCATACTCTTTTATTATTCCTGGTTTTTCTGAAAACTCTCGTACAACTTGGTTCAGCACTTGGCTCAAGTCAGACTGCTGTGACAGGCACAGGTACGAAGATTCAGCTACTTTTGATGCAATATGTTGCTTAATAATAGCATTTTCCCGTTCCCAACTGGATTCCGGTTCGCTGCTTTCTTGATTTACAACACAGTTGATGTCACTCAACGCGTCAGGATCCTGTAAAGTTACCCGGATGTTACGGCAGTAGTTCACATACGCGTCCGCAGTCCTCATTAATGCCAGATCAGTTTGTCGGTTTAGATGGGTTAAGGTGCATCTTGCTCAGGAGAGGTCAACTTTTGCCTTCAATTCGCTAAGCGCGTTAAGGCCCAGGATGCTAGGTACTGTGAGATTTTTGACCACCAGGAATGAGCACAGTATGGCTTCGTTCTCCAGGCCAATCTCTGTCTGCACCTGATTCTTTATCAGCTGCACCCTGCCCCGTAGGGCACTTACTATCCTACAATTTTCTACTAGGAGACTCGGTAACTTTTTCACGCGATCCACGCACTTGAATAACTGCTCATCAATACAAGAAGCACTCGCCACTGTGTCCAATATTACTATTACTTCGACCATATTTATCTTTGCCACAAAGGCAGCCTGCACATGTTCTATTTCTTGTTGGTCCGCAGGTCGCGTATCAACTGTCAGTTCATCTTTCATCTCGCATCCGTCATTGTAGCGGAGCAGATTCACCCCCACATTCCGTCTGCCCCCCTCTGGGAAGGGCATGTCGCACCCTGCCGACACATGATCAGACACATCGGTTATTCGAAAATTATCAGTCACAATTGGTGACGTGCACTGCGGTGCATAGACGTGTGACTGATTGTTCGGAGGCTGAGGTGGAGGCGGTGGCATCGGTATGACATTGATGTGATTAACAGGCACATGACCTGACGGTATGTTTTGATTTGCCTGCCACTTTGCTGCCCTGCCCGTTGCCACTGCTCATTGTTAGTTCTCATATCTGTATTGCCGAAGTTGGAGTTTCCTCCCCCTTCGCCTCGTCTCTTCCGAATGTAGTTTTCTCCACCTCTTTTTGGTGAAGACGGGTTTGACTGGCCGTGCTGGTACGTGTTGTATCCAGTGTTGCGCCAGTGACCATCCAAAGTGGGCACGCTATTCACAGTGTTTCCTTTTTTAGAGAAATTTTCCCATTGCGAATATTCGTGAGTCTTTGAATACCCGTTCTTACGAGGACTATTATTGGATTGGTTTTTTCCTTTACCGTTCGCTTGTCCGTTGTTTGTACTCCCGTGATCTCCGTGCCTGGCATCCTCGTGTATTAAATCGAGGGAGTCTATGGTTGCTATAAACAAGTCCGTGTCAGGGACGTGTACGAGCTTCTCTCTTTCGTTATAGGTAGTTTACCCTTCAAAATTCTTAGAACGTCCCTGGCAGGCATGGGTTCGTCCCAGCATCTCATTTTGTTCAGGCATCTTTCAAAATATTTTCTCAAGTTGCCTGAACGGGGATTGAATGGTTTCGGGTTATACACTTGTTTGCGGAGACGCTCCTGAACAGACCTGGACCAGTATCTGGCAAGAAATTTACTTTCAAATTCTGACAACGATGGACACTGCTCCGCGATTTCCATCGCCCACAGTGCCGCGTCGCCTGTGATGAAAGAGATCACAAACTGAACCTTTTGGTGCTCAGTCCATGATGTCGGGAGCACATTCCGGAAAATTTTATAAAGGTTACCGGATGGACATTCTTTTTCTCTTCGTTAAACGTCTGGAGCTGCCTGTGTTTTAATAGTTATTCCTCTTGCTTTACTTGCGCTACAGTTGGTAGCACTATCTCTCCGTTCACGGCGACAACACCTGAACAATTGACTGGCGAGTACGGTTGCACTTTCTCGCAGTCAGCTTTTTCCACTCGGCATACATTTATCGGCACATTTCCGAACAGTATGTAGACAGTTTATAGTGCGGGTGTCGACAACAGTTCGGCTCGCTCTAATCGAGTTCAAAATGCTGCAAGTGGTTGTGAGCACTATGGGACTTAACATCTATGGGCATGAGTTCCCTAGTACTTAAAACTACAACAGTTTATAGCGCGGGTGTCGACATCAGTTCGGCTCGCTCTAATCGAGTTCAAATTGCTGCAAGTGGTTTTGAGCACTATGGGACCCAACATCTATGGTCATGAGTCCCCTGGTCATGAGTCCCCCAGTACTTAGAACTACCTGAATCCAACTAATCTAAGGACATCACACACATCCATGCCCGAGGCAGGATTCGAACCCGCGACCGTAGCAGTCGCGCGGCTCCGGACTGAGCGCCTAGAACCGCTAGACCACCGGGGCCGGCTCTAATCGAGTTACCGCCTGTGTTACGCAGTCGACTCGCTGCTCGAGCGAGTTGGAAATTTCAACAGTCTTAACAGTATTTTTCATTTGTTTATCCAACACGCACTGAGCTTTGTCTAATTGATCTACGCGTTCGTCCAATTGCGTTACCTTATGTGGAATGTCTTTGTTCTCGTCTACCAACTCAGCCACTTGCTGTTTTACTACATCGATCTCCTGTGACAAATATGACACTAGCGCCTTCTCACGTTGTTCAAACATTTCATTCATTTTTGTCAGGAACTGAGCATCCCGCTCCTGTTCCTTGCGTTCGCGTTCAAGGCGTTCCTGTCTTTCCATTTTCTCACGTTCGAGACGTTCTTCCGCTAAAATGTTCGTAACTTGGGAGCCGGCCGGAGTGACCGAGCGGTTCTAGGTGCTACAGTCTGGAACCGCGCGAACGCTACGGTCGCAGGTTCGAATCCTGCCTCGGGCATGGATGTGTGTGATGTCTTCAGGGTAGTTAGGTTTAAGTAGTTCTAAGTTCTAGGGGACTGATGACCATAGAAGTTAAGTACCATAGTGCTCAGAGCCATTTGTACCATATTTTTGTTCTTAACTTGGGTAATTAATGCCTGCTCCCGTTGCTTGTCTGTCATGCTATCAGCAACGTTAGAAAATCGGTAGTTGGTATAGGTACTTGTACAACATTTGCTGTCGATGCAGTAGCATCCTCCTTCCCTGTGCCAGTAATCGAGTGGATTTCTTTGCTCAATTGAGCTTGATCCTGATCAGTGCGTAATATTTTGTCCATTACAGGTTGCTCGGCTTCCAGTTTTGGAAGAGAACCTGTTATTGTGGGAGGGGTCCTCACTGGAAACTCTTGTACATTTTCGTCTGTGTCATAGCCTGACAGATCTTCCCCCTCTAACCGTTTGTCCTAGCGTGTCTTCACCATTTCGACTAGTATTAATCCTGACTGGTAAGACACGAGTTCACACACAACCTATTTTCCCCCAAAAATGACACACACGCAAAATATACTCACTGCACATAGCACATGCAGAACACTTAAATCAAGTAAAGCAAAGAAGCTACCTACTGCTATTACTACTGAAACTAACAGCTACACTTTCCACTCGTAATATTTCCGTTGCACTGTGAAAAATTTTACCTCTGCTACAACATTACTTTGGCAATCGAGTGCACTAGCATTTGTTTGATTCAGACAGCTGATTGTGTGACCTCAAATCCAGAACACTAATCACTGTCTCAGAATCCCAACACTGATTTCTGTTCGGTATTAGTAAATGAATCTGTTTCACTATCCACTGACGTTAAAACAAATTGAATAAACACTTCTGACAAATTTTAACTCAAGAAGATAAACACAGTACATGGCCCCCGGATCCTTTCTTCCTTTAGTTTCCAGCCCAGAAGCGCATGCATATACACCCTTACCTTTATTAGTTATTGTTGCTTGGCGATGTCTTTATCTCAGTCGAGAGAATGGTACGCATCTAGTCAGCTTCATGTTCATGTATCTTCACTGGTTGGATCTCGTACAAGTTTTGTATTATGTGGTACATGGAAATAGATTACATATATGGCATTAATTTCACATACATATAATTACATACATAAATTTTTTCCTTTTAATATAGTTTTTTAGGCGGACAACCATATCTCAGTCAATTTCTGTGTACTTAATATTGGTACATAAAATTTCGGGCCCTCACGTTGTTGGGCGCCATTTGTGACGTCGGTGCCATTTGTTACGTTATATACAAAAAATATACATATATTTTATATATTTTCATTTTATTTTTATCAGCATGAAGTTTTCTTTTGTTAGAGCATGATTCTTTCTCTTAGGGATATGATCTTTTCTTATCACTTTTACTGACGTGCATAAGTAAATACGAAACGGGTTCTTGAAGGGCAGCTGTTATTCATGTACCAACTTTAGCTTTTGAACGTGATGACTAAAATATAGTTGCAGTTAACTGAATTGAATGTAATTTTGTTAATTTCTATTTATTGATTGCAAAGCAAGGCTCGAGAGAATTTCGATTGTTGCCGAGGAGCGGCCTAGATAAAACTTACTGAACTCATGGAATCTGTATAATTTAAAAAAATGAACTTTAACGTAAATTAATTATCTGTTGCAATTTAAAAAAGTTCTTACAACGAAATCTCTCGCATTTACAGTTACTGTTAACACTGAAAAATAAAATAATACTTCAGCGCGTAATGGCCGACCAGAGGCTGCATCGGAAGATGAGCTTCCCGCAGCGCAAATTACTGAAAAAATGCTTATTAAAAATAATTAGGCACTGCGAGCATTTGAGGTGATAACTATTACAAGGAAATCCATTTTTTTGATAACAATAATAAGTATATTTTAGAATAATATAGAATAACTTACATAAAATATGCGTAGCTGCTCAATGGCTGCCTTCCGTATTGCGAAACAAAACAGTGTGTGTAACATAAAATACGTCCTTTCTCCTCGGCCACACAATCGCGTCTCTTTCCATCCTTTTTTATTTTCATAGAGATTAAATAAAGATGCTACTCTTAAATTATCGCTGCATGTAAGTTGTTTCAAGAACATTTACTGTATCTTTTATGCTAATTATATTAATAAAATACCTTAACTACGGTTTACAACCGTTAAAAATGTCAATATTTATGTGACGTACCGTCACACCTAACAGTCAATATTAATAGCAACCTGTCCCTTTACGCACGTGATGCAGTTATCTGTTATGATGTACTAGACTGCAGAAATATTATTCTTGAAGAATCGCTAGTAATCCTTTATAATGACCGTCCCTTGGCCACTAGAAAAATTATTAAGTGTTCCTGATACGAGCAAAAATCACAAACAGACTGACAGCCCCGAAACCTACCACTGCATAATTGATTGTAACTACAGCTAACTACTGTTAACGGATCTTCTATCCTTCCTAGTGTTAAATGATTTAAATATATCGGTTCTTTCGTGTTGCTTTTGAATATGAAAATTGAAATTGATTTTTCCATCAAAATAAAATACTTGATGCTGTCGATTTTAATTACTGTCTTCTTGGCTGAAAAAGAGTAAATTATTAATTATGCAGTAATGCGTGGTGTCTCCGGAGTGCAATGGAGCACATCTAAGGTTAAAGTTCTTCTTAGCAGCCAGCGTAAGAAATTGCTTTTCAGATCTTGAAAAATTCTTGGCGCTGTTATTGAAGAACAGGTCAGACGGATACGATTCTGGACAACTATGATAATCTGTGTCAGTAGGGAAAGTTCCACAGATTTTCGCTTTTCACAACAGAGAATCTGTTCATTTCCAAAAGTTCGTGTTATTAAACAGGGATCGCATAGTACTACGTAGTATTCAAAATCCTAAGTCTTCTGCATGCTTGCACTTTGTATCGCTATTACTAGGAGAGGAAAGATTACCATAATATTCGCTTGAGAAATGAGAAAAATTTTACCTTTTAAGACAACAATTATTATTTCTTAAAAACTTTCCTCTCCGTGCTCAACTATTACACTACATATTCAACGTCTTACAAGAGCATATATTAACAAAAGTTAATATTTTCTCATATCACATAGCAATGGCGGCTGTCGTTACCTTTTTACCAATAGAAGTACACCTCCTTTGAAAATACGTCCTTCCGTAGTCAAGTCTACTATCAGAAAAAAAACATTAGTAAAGTCACGGAATACACAAGTGTGTTAAAAATTATTTACAAAGCTGCGCTCTCGTAGGCGAAAGCTACAACTCAGGTTATGAAGTCATACTGTACCCTGTTATTTGTATTAAGGGTTTTCACAGATCAAACTTTCTACTGTTGCATTAGTATACGCAGTGCTTATATGAAATTGTATATGTCTGAAGCACGTTCACTTGGGGTGCTTACTTATGCAACTTTCAGATCCGATGATGACCGCGTAGATCTGCGGAAACCGGTAATAGTGATAAAAAAGATTACTAACGATCTTGGAAAATTTGATTTTTCAGGAATAATATAAGCTTCATATCGCCCCCAACGATTGGCGCTAGAGATGGGTCGAACTCGTTCATTCCCGTGAACCACTTCATTCATGTCACTCTATGCCGTGAAGCGTTTAAATGAGGTAGTTCATTCATGAAGTACGGAAGCCTAGCGAAGTTGCCCAGTTCGCCGCTCAGCCGCGGCTACGCTCGCTTCGCCTCGCTCGTACAATAAAGCTTCATAATACTTCATAATTTTACCGTCAGATGGCCGAACTATACAGTAACGTGCACGCAACGTTTTACGCTCTTAACAGCGTCTGAGTTAACATAGAGCATTGTCGAAGGGGACAAAGGAAAGATAAACAGAGAAGCCTGTCACATATAAAGAAGGTATTACATTTAATCTTGTTCGACATTTTCTCATGAAGCGCCCAAAAGAGTCTTTATCTGCCAAGTGAAACCTTATTTGTTGTATTCATGGACTGAAAACTAGGGCTACCAACGAAATGCAGTCCAATTTTATGATCCTTTTAAAATTTAATCCAAAATAGAATGAGTATATTTACCACTGTCACAAAGTCTATATACCTACGTTAAGTAATTATTCAGAAGTTTTCCTGTAGATTTTATTTTTGTTGAGAATAATAACCCTCCAAATTCAAAACGTAAACTGTCACATGTAGTCATTGGTACAATTTCAGATAAAATCCCTCTTTATTTAATTCGGAAAGCAGTTTTTGTGTCTGTACAATGGCTAGCAACTCGCTATCGCGTAAAAGTAGTGAAATTTGGGGTTTCTTCGCCGATTTAGGTGATGGGAGAGTAGAGTGCAACTGTTGTTCTAAGTGTATTTCATATAAAGGAGGAAATACATTTAATCTAGCGCGTCATGTTTGAGTCCTGCATCCAACAGTGTCATTGTCAGTCAGGCGCTTAGCGCCCCCTGCTCTTACATCTTCCGATATTTCTTGGACAAATAACCCGGACAATCCGGAACCAACATCAGCAATTGCCAGAAGCGAACAGCAGTCGTTGCCAGAAAATAACAGTATCACTTCATTATCAGACAGCAGACATCAATATCACGGAACATTACCTATGTATTTTCCGAAACCTCTTTCGAACAAAAGAAATCAGGAGACAGATTTCACACTTCTGGAGACAGTTGTAAAGGATTATTTGCCCTTCAACATAGTGGAAAGCAAACATTTCCAAAGTTTTGTAGGCAAACTGAATGGTGCTTACAGAATGCCAGCTCGGAAGACCATTTCCAATACACTACTACTACAACAGTACGCCATGATGAAAGAAATTGTGAGAGTCAAAATTAATTCTCCGCAAGCGGTTGTGCTGACAATGGATGGGTGGACATCAACCACAAATGAGAGTTATTTGTCGGTGACAGCACACTACGTTAAAGACCTGGAGCTGGCGTCTTCCCTCCTAGAGTGCTTTAAATACGACGAAAGGCACAAGTCAGAAAAACTCCCCGAAGAAATGCGACGTGTCACAAGGGAATGGGACATTCAAGAAAAAGTTGTGTGTGTTGTTAGCCAGAATGCTGCTAATATTGTTGCAGCTATAAGACTCACAGCCTGGAAACACATCCCCTGCTTTGCACACACACTCAACTTAATTGTTCAGAATGGGCTTCCGCACATTCAACTCAATCTGAATAAAGTAAAAAAAAATGTTGAATCTTTGAAAAGAAGTTCGCAGGCCTGCACGAAAATGAAAAAGATGCAGGAACAGTTAAAAGAACCAGTTCTGACACTAAAACAGGACACTGTTACAAGATGGAATTCAACCTGTGATATGCTGCGAAGAATTATCGACGTTAAGAATTCCCTAATGACAGTTATCACTCTGAATTTTCCGGATCCTCCAATTCAAAGACTGCAGTGAGGAAATGTCAAGTGAAAATGTTGTCACTGCTTCTAAAGTTATACTCCTTAGTCGGCGTTGAAAAAAATGGTGTTGCAGGTTTATTAATAACGCTGAAATTCATGTAGACGTGCAACAGATGGCCGAAAAGTTAGCTGAAGACCTAAAACTACGATTTCGAAATATAGAGGAAAATTCCATTTTCGCAGAAGCAACTTCATTGGATCCCTGGTTCAAATTTCTGATAAAAATTCTTCTGAGAAGGTGAAATTAAACCTGATCAGACACTGTGAGAAATTTGTGACGAACACATCCACTGCTACTGCAACAATCTCAGTTCCAACCACTGAATCTACTTCTAGTGTCTGGCTCGAATTTGATGAAGTGTTTTCCAGGCTGCAGAGTAATCCACACCCGAGAGCTGCTGCAATAGTGGACAAATATTTACAAGAACCCCTGCTACAGAGACAAGGCAATCCACTTCAGTGGTGGTCTGAACGGCTGTCAGTATACCCCTCGCTGTTTGAATTTGCAAAAATACGACTGTGTATTGTTCCAACCTCCACGCCGTGTGAAAGAGTGTTCTCGAAGGCAGGACACCTTATAACTGACAGCCGGCCGGAGTGGCCGTGCGGTTCTGGGCGCTACAGTCTGGAACCGAGCGACCGCAACGGTCGCAGGTTCGAATCCTGCCTCGGGCATGGATGTGTGTGATGTCCTTAGGTTAGTTAGGTTTAATTAGTTCTAAGTTCTAGGCGACTGACGACCTCAGAAGTTAAGTCGCATAGTGCTCAGAGCCATTTGAACCATTGAACAGAAGAAAGCGCCTGACAGGAAAAAAAGTGGAACAAATCATGTTTTAAACGGAAATCTCTGAACATTCGCCAAACCCGTTGATGTTTACTCATAAACATATATGTATTCTTTAAAATTTAATTAGGACAATCCCCAAATTGACATTTAATGTAATTGTTTCAATAATGTGTACGAGATAAACATTCCTACATGAACGATTATATTTCAAGCGTGGAGTCCACGCATGCTTCAGTTACAGATTCACAAGGTAAGCATTTTCTTTTGATGTTGGCTGTGCGTGCTTTGTATCTTTAATATTCTGCAAGCGCTGCCAACGGTAGGCTACCTGTAGACGCTAAGTATAACTGCACAAATAGTCACGGGTAATGATGTCAGCACTGCAGGAAGCAGCTGACGCTTCCTTCCCCTCGCCCCTCACCTCCCTAATCCCTTCTAAACTAATCGTTCCTCACAAACACCGCGCGATGCGTCGACAGGCAGTAGAGGGAGGACTGAAGTGAAGGGAGAATCAGTGACGCAGCGCCGATGTAGTGGGAGAGGGAGAGGGGAAGAGAGTGACTGAACTAGAAAAAAGTGTGGAGTGTGCTATCTGTGAAGAGTTTGAAGTAGCAGTTCATTGAAATTGAGTGGTTAGTTCACACTTCACTGGAGTGAAGCATTCATTTGAACGACTCATTCACGAGCTCCCCATATATTCGCTTGAGAAATGAGAAAAATTTTACCTTTTAAGACAACAATTATTATTTCATAAAAACTTTCTTCTCCGTGCTCAACTATTACAGTACATATTCAGCGTCTTACAAGAGTGTATATTGACGAAAGTTAATATTTTCTGATATCTCTTAGCAATGGCGGCTGTCGTTACTTTTTTAACAATAGCAGTACACCTCCTTTGAAAATACGTCCTTCCGTAGTCAAGCCTACTATCAGAAAAAAAATCATTAGTAAAGTCACGGAATACACAAGTGTGTTAAAAATCACGGGACGTTAACAAGCCAACGATGTTATTTAGGAAGCTGCGCTCTCGCAGGCGAAAGCTACAATTCATATTATGAAGTCACACTATACCTTGTTATTGGTATTAGTGGGTTTGATGAATGAAACTTTCTCATGTTGGTATAGTATATGCAGTGCTTATATGAAATTGTATATACTTGTAGATTGCTAAGGATCTTGGGAAATTTGATTTTTGAGGAATAAATTAACCTTAAAATGTTGCAGTAGTGCAAGCACAGCGTAGATCTGTCGAAACTTCTCATGTTGCTATAGTATATGCAGTGCTTATATGAAATTGTATATACTTGTAGATTGCTAAGGATCTTGGGAAATTTGATTTTTGAGGAATAAATTAACTTTAAAATGTTGCAGTAGTGCAAGCACAGCGTGGATCTGTCGAAACCGGTAATAGTGATAAAATAGATTACTAACGATCTTGGGCATTTTGATTTTTCAGGAATAATCTAACTTTCTAATGTTGCAATAGTGTAAGCAGTGCTTATATGAAATTGTATATGTTTGAAGCACGTTCAGTAGGGGTGCTTGCTTATTCAACTTTGAGATCCGATGATGACAGCGTAGATCTGCCGGAACCGGTAATAGTGATATAAAAGATTACTAGCGATCTTGGGAAATTTGATTTTTCAGGAATAATATAAGCTTCATATCGCCTCCAACGATTGGCGCAATGTCAGACATTTATAGCTGCAGAAATATTACATTAGACGTTGGTAATATTTTGAAGTTGTGCAAACATCAACTTGCTATAAATGTTCAGTGGGTGGATGAAAATATGGCAACATGAAAAACAAGCCTAATACGTTGTAGCAAAACGGTTGTTATTGAAAACATCATCCAGTTGCCTCGGAATGCATAAATAAAGATCATGTATGATATCCAAGGGAATATTACACCATTCTTCCTGTAAAATAGTGGCTGGTTCAGTTAACGATGATGGCGGTGGGTGAGTATTATGCACCTATCACTCCAAAGCAGACCACAAAGGCTCAACAATATTGAGATACGGTGACTGTGGTGGTGAGGGCAGGTGCGACAGTTCATACTTGTGATCACAAAACCAGTCCTGGACGATGTGTGTAACTGAAATTTGTCGTCTTGGAAGACACAGCCACCTTCTGGGAACAAACATTGTACCAAGGAATGGCCCTGATCGGGAAAATGGTTACATAATCGTTGGCAGTAATGCGACCTAGCGGAGCTAACATGAGGCCCGTGGAATACCACGACATCGTCAACGAAACTCAGCCTTCTTTCTCTCTTGGATCGTAAACTTGTCCAGAAGTTACAAACAGCGCGAAATAAGACATATCCAACTAAATAACTTTCCTCCATTTCTACATAGTCCAGTTTTTATAATTTTGGCATCACGTTTTCCTATTACGAGCATTTCTATCACTGGTGGTTTTGGAATTCCAGTCTGCCCCGCATTTCCCTGTTTCTGGAGTTCTCTTTGTGTAGTTTGAGTGCTAAAAGGGCTCACGACTGCGATATTCAGTTCTGCAGTTCTATTATTTTTCGCTACAGTCCTCGTCAATGACAGTCCATCACGATCACCCAACACACATATTCGTCCACCTTGTGACTTAGCGGATGGTGTTGTTCCTCTTTCTCTGTATGCAGTATACATCTTCTATACGTTGCACCTTGAAACGCCAAACACTTAGGTTCCCTTGGTTACAGAAGCACCCGCTATAGGAGCACGTTCGAGTAAACTTTTCTCTGACCTAATGCTCTCATCACCGCACAGAACACTGTTCTGACCACGACTGACACTTGCAACCTATTGAGGACGTTCCACAGCTGTCTGCATTTACATGTCTTGCAGTATTTTTACATTTTTATCCAACCTCTGAACATAATGTCAAATTACGCACATCACAAAATGAAAAAGAAGTAGTATCCTATTACTGTAATATCAGTGATTCACAATTAGAATTAGTCAGCTAATACAAATAGATGGGTGGAACAATTAGAAGGTACATGAAATGGGATGATCACATAGGTTCTGCTGTGGCCTTCTCCACCAGACATCACGACGCCTAGAGTATCAGCAACCAAACTGTCAGCCTGCAGCCGCGGGTTGCCCACTTCGCAGGCCCACCGAAGCACTACACAACCGACAGGCAATATTGATGAATGGCCACAATAACAACAACAACAACAACAACAACACAGCAAAGACACCAGCGGCCATCAGGGGCCACTACTGGCCCACATAAACATAAGGATGAGGTCGTTGCAGATCCCAGTACTATTTTCACACGTCAAACCACGTGATAGAAAATAGTTCCGAGGTACTCATCCGCCGAAGCGCTATAAAGGCCGGCGCTCGGCCACACATCGGCAGTTCATCAACCGCCAGCAGACGTGGATAGCTGCCTCCCCGGCAGCCCAGCTTGGATCTTGCGCTGATCTCTGGATTAGGCTTGGTATATCAGAGAAGTCTCTCGCGGAGACTAGTAGGAAATTATTTCAGTTGTTTTCGATATTATTCTTGTATGTAGTTGTGTTTCGAAGACGGATCACTGTTTTGTGTTGATGTTATACTTGGAGTTTTTGTTTTGGTTAATTGAACAGTCCAATAAATTGTTTTCGGACTTTGATCTTTAGTTTCTTGCTCTTACGCAGACATAACAGGTTCAGTAATGGATGAGACAGGCGGCAGACTTCGTTTCACTGACAGACTACCGGGGGACGCTGTCTATAAAGCTGACTGGTTACACATCACCCCTGCGTATACTTTGGAATGTTTCTCAGTTGTGTGTGATCAAATAGGATTGACAGGCGATATGGAACATGCACAAAGTACAGCAGCACGTTTGTCACAGGTTTGTCTGGCTTACAGGAGTGTGTCACTTAAGTGCTGAAAAACCTGAACTGGCAGACTTTTGAAGATAGAAGAAAAATTACCCATGAAAGCCTGCTTACAAAATCTCAAGAACCAGTATTAAGTGAGGAGCGTAGGGGTATTATTCATCCCTATATGTAATGTTCCTGTGACGACCGTGCAGACAAAATTTAATTACAGAACACACAGAAACATTTAAGCAGCCGCTCTTCGCACGTTCAATACCAACCGCAACGGAAGAAACGCGAACATGAGGCAGCTTGCCAAGTAGCCTCTGCCGTGCAATTCACAGTACAGAGGCGGACAAACGTATACAGACACAGGTCATAATCGTATCTCAGGGTCAATTGTGACTGATACATACAGGGAATGCGTATCTGCGTACGTGCCGTAATGAAGGGAATATTTCGAAAGACGTCGACTATACTGATATTACCGTACCCTCTACCTGGAACGATTAGTTCTGTATTACTATCATAGGAGTGAGATTCACGCAGGACAAGGTAACCATGGTCTGAAGGCACAACTTGGCGGAAGTAAGCAGTCAGTGTGCGCAAGGTAGCTGCCTTGTAATACAGGAGCGCACAGGTGTCTTCAAAAAAAAAAGACCAACGTGGCTCCCGAAAAGGTAGGAAAAAGACAGTGGAAGAGCAAAGGCCTATTGTGCGGCTGCAGAGTGAGGGAAACTCGTATGCAGAAATAGGCAAGGTCGTCAACCGAAGCCGAAAAACTGTATTTAGTATCGTACAGAAATGGAAAGAAGAAAAAACTCTCTCGTCAATCGTCCACGACAGGGACGTCCTCAGAAACTCACTAGGAAGATAGTACGAATGGTGAAAATCGATCTGCGGACAACGGCCCCTGCTATAGCGCCAGAACAGGCAGAAGGCGTTGGTACCGAAGTCAGTGTTAGAACAGTGCGCAGATGCCTGAACAGTGCTGGGTACAATACCAGATGCCAAGGCGCAAACCGTTCGCCAGTGAGTGAAATGCAAAAAAGCGGATGGTTTTTGCAGAAGAATTAGTCCGCAAGGATGTGACCTTTTTGGACAAGATTCTGCGGAGTGATGAATGCAAATTTACTTTGAGCCACGTGGATGACCGCAGTTCAGTGTGGCGTCAAGCAAACACAGAATGGGAGCCCAAAAACATGCAAGCAACCATCAAACATGAAGGAGGTAGTGCGATGGTGTGGGGATGCACGTCTTCCAGAGGTGTTGGCGAGCTTGTGTTTATCGAAGGCACCATGGACAAATTTGTCTATCTCGATACACTCAAACAAAATCTGACCAATAATGCTGCGAAGTTGGATCTTGGAGGTGACCTTTATTTCCAACAAGACAACGATCCTAAGCATACGACGGAAATTGTCAAACTTTGTATCCTATACAACACGCCTCATTGCCTCATTACCTCACCGCAGTCTCCGGACCTCAATCCCATCGAAAACCTCTGGAATAAACCGAAAACGTGACTACATAAAAGACACGTGTGCGGTATGACACATTTGCTTGTATTGATAGAAGAATGGGCGAATACCGGTTCGGATATAACGAAAAAGGTTGTTTGCGTCATGCCACAAAGACAGACGGCTGTAATAAATAGAAAGAGACGCGTTACCAAATACCGACTGCTGAGTGTCTGAATACTTTTGCCCTTTTTTTTTTTTTTGTACATAAGGTGTGTTTTGTTACTTGTTGTTCTGCATATTTTCAGACTGACATATTTATTACACATTTGTGAAGAATAAAATATATGTTTTGAGTTAAAAATACGTTTAACGTTTGCTTCTCCGGTTACTCCCAGTTGTAACACTTATATTGTTTAGTGGTGGGTTTATATTACGTAACTGTGTATCTGTAATTATGAAATGTGTATTCTTTGTTGATTAAGGTCACTGATTTGTGACAGGAAATTTAAAGTTTTGTAATGTATATATGGAAAAAGCTAAATGATGTTTAAAATAATGAAATTTTGTAATATATATATATTTAGAAGAAAAAAATTGTATATTGGAAGCTGATTCATGCTTAGGGCATTTGTATTGTAAAATATAAAATATGTATGGAAGTCCCTCCGCAACGATAGTGGCTCGGCGCGATGTAAAATGTGGTTCTTGCGGTCGTACTGGGCGGCTACTTGGTGGGAACGGTACGCAGTCAGTGGCTAGCCGTTGCACAGTACTCATCGACGGTGCCAAGGGCACTGGAAGCCGCTTTGCAGGGAATTTTGCCTCGGATGTGGATTTGGCTGTTGCATGGTACTCTTGGCAATAAGGAATGGCTCTAATACATTAAAAATCCGTCACCAAGAAGAAATTGTATAGAGCATTGAAACATCAAGAGCTGTGATTACAGTTAGCCACCACATATCTTGCCAGTACTACTTCGCCCCTGCTCCACCAACTTCATGCATACTGATATGTATCAGATGGAACAATTAATTTGTGTGAGTGATTTTAATAATAATCCAGATGGTATAAAACTGTGTTTAGAACCGTAACTTTTATCCTGATCATGAGCGTATGCACAATCCCCTCCTAAGTGTTTATAAAACCGAGTATCCTGTTTCAAATACACTATTATCGTTTATTTATGTTTGTTAGATGTGCAAGAATTATTAAAAGTGAAGCTAGTTAGAATTTTACTAAAATACTCTCAACTTATTGCAAAGTATCGTTTTGCAAAAAATCTTTGTGTAAATGTTGCTGTCTAAAATACCTGCTTCACAGGTGATGAAAAAAGGCTAATGAGTTGTATTCATTTGAAACTTAATTTAGCTTTGATTACTATCATGAACTAATTTTTGAAGTTAATTGAGCTCAGTGTTGAACAATTTGCCTTGAAAAGTAAAAACATAAACTATTCCAATTGAAGATAAGAATTAAATTTAGTTGAATTGAATTTTGCTACTGAAATAATTATAGAGTTTGACCAGTGATACAATATCCGTTTATGGGTCGCCACCATATTCTCCTCATATTAGAAAGATAATTGGAATATTATTGCTACTAAGGAAATCTGATACATTTCTATAAATGGGAGTATAAACAGTGTCATTGTGGTATTATTTATTTTTATTTGTGGTATTTATATGTCAGTTAAGTCAGAACCCCCTCCTGGCCAATATTAGTTATGCACTTCTTGCAGTAACATTTCAATACTGATCCAAGTAACAATCTCGAGTGTAGCTCTTATTAGTGTGAATTTGATATAAATTTTGCTTTCTATCAATACTAGTATGTGCAATATTGGTGACTGCTGCTGCACACTGCTCAGAGTGCCCTGTCTCCGTTTGTATCTTGTGTTCTATTCAAAGGGAAATATTAATTAAAGTAACTTCAGTAATTAATATTTAATTTCCTTAAACATGTATTTCCAAATTCATGTGGCTAATTGAGCTGGCGACCGTTCATTTTTTCATTCGTATACGAAATTTACTACTTTCATTAAACCCCAAAGTTTAAAGCCTGTTTAGTCTTTCTGTTAAATTCGCCATATTCAAAATTACTGTCCCATATCTATCCGTTAGACATACATGCACGGTCAAAATTATAAATCCTCTCAGAGGGTAACATTAGTTTATGTCACGACAGGCTTGTGCTATACAGTGTCTGAATACTTTTGTCCGCCTCTGTAGTTCGCGGAGTATGTATGTAGACACAGATGTAGATGCTCATTTATCTGTGGCCTACTCCCACGAATTCTGTGATTTATGTCCCCGCATGAGACGTTGAAACGTGGCAAACATTTTTGATTCACGTCTCGTCAATAATTAAAACACATTCATTACTATGAGGCTGATAAATGTTATTGATATTAACAAAACCTGGTGACTGGCAGTAGAGTGCCCCATCTAATTTACAGGTCTCGTTTTATGAACACGATCATGGTTTTTGATGGTTTACGAATAATTCTGGGGTGTGTAAAAATGTGCAGAGCAATGGACTTGAGACAGAGCAACAGGAAACCCTTCGGCCAAGCAAGCCGGTGACCGGTGGATGTGACCGTGGCCTGGGTGGCGTAAGATTCTTGGAAGTGAAGTTGGCTCGGAACCCATAGAGGGCGGCAAGCATTATCGTTCCACACGAGTGCTTGCGGCTAATGTGTGGTACGGCGCTGTGCGCGGTAGTCGGCGACGCCTTTCAGTTTTCTTACTTCTTTTGAAGATTAGCATCCGCCGCTTGTAGAAACAGCGGGCCACCGGAAACAAACTCTAGCCTCATTCAATCCTCTCTGAATTTCTCGAACCCAATTGTGGGACTGTGAACACTGGCAGGAGAACGTACGGTTGGCTTAAAGAAATGTGACATCAGATTGTAGCGCTAAAATGAATGCTTTTGGTAACAGGGCAGGGTTTCATGTTGTCTTTGGATGCTGGAAGAGACGGGCCATTTGTGACGGAATTCTCTCTTGGAGGCAACTCTCGTGACAGGGGTGCAGTGGTTCGTAATTCTGCGACTGACTGTAATGTCACTTCCTCGGACGAGAAATAAAAATCAAAAATTAGCTCCCAATACCCGAAAGATTTGCCCCCAAGTCCCAAATGCCCAGAAACGTGAATAAGCGAACGAAATTCCATTTATCACTATTATTAGGACAATAAAAATTAATTAAATCAGGAATCTAAGACTTGACAATTTATCAATCTACGAAAGAACGATTAAATTTCACCAAAATTGAAATAAAAATCATAATAAATTGCAAAATTTGCATAAATTAACATTCGCAAAGTAGAACCAACGATCCCAAAGAATACTCCGTGTGAGTACTCTTAGGGAATCGTGAGTAATGACTAAGTATAATTCAATGCATTGTCACTACGTTACGAGAGTTAGTCGAAGCAGGTCGTATATTTGAATGCTCGTACATGTAGGCGCGCTTAGATTGTTTTTGAGATTGAATAATTGCCATCTATTATGACGCAGTAATATGATCTTCTGACTTAATATATCACGGCATTAGAATTCGAACGGAGGACTTTTACCTACTAGAATAAAGTGAACTTTTAACTAAATAATTGAACTAAACATTACTTAGAAAGTGATTTAGGCAAAGAACACTGATAGACAATTTTCATTCATAAGAGCCAGTGGTTTATGGAACTTCAATGATAGGTCCGAAGCATTTAATTTAAATCCCCCCAACACCTGGGAAAGTTTTCTTCTCAAGGCTCGGTTAGGAAGTGACTGATATTGTGCAATAAAACACCTTCTCGTGCCAAGTCGTGCATTTGTGATTTAAAATTCTATCAAATTATTGACATGAAACTCCCGAGTAATAATTACGCGCAACGATAATATTTGACTGTAGCACTGGGCGCTTGTGTAGAATCTTTGACCGCCGGCCGAAGTGGCCGTGCGGTTAAAGGCGCTGCAGTCTGGAACCGCAAGACCGCTACGGTCGCAGGTTCGAATCCTGCCTCGGGCATGGATGTTTGTGATGTCCTTAGGTTAGTTAGGTTTAACTAGTTCTAAGTTCTAGGGGACTAATGACCTCAGCAGTTGAGTCCCATAGTGCTCAGAGCCATTTGAACCATAGAATCTTTGACTCAAATAACAAGTCCACTGTTACGATTTCTTAGAGACCTGAAATTACGACCAGCTTGTAGGGAATTTGTTGTGGATGTGACTGAATTGGTTTTATCACTAATATTTCATCATTAATCAGTTAAACATCGATTACGAACGATTAATTAAGATTCTTGGTGAAGTAAATATCTCACGCACGTCGACATTTCGGTTCAGCAGTGTTATTTTGTGTAACATCGTCTTCGTAACTTGATAACGATCTCAACACTCTACCGACTGTCGCCGAGTTTTAGCCGAGGCCAAGTACAAATCAAACCATATCATCAAGAAGAAGAGCCGTTATATGACGACTGGCACCTTTTGGCGGCAAGGAATATGCGAGAAATAAGTGAGCGCCTCAAGAGAAGCTCTCAGTGGTGGGACGCGAGAGTGTCCAATTCGACATTCCGTCAGGACGCGAGGATGTCCTGATCGACTTGAGTGCGGTAGAGGCTGCCGCATCTTTATTTCCCACGAAGGAATCAGGAATCCGTCTTCACGAAGGGGCCAGCACGTCTGCAGCGCAGTCCAGTCATATATGCAGTGAGCATAATTCACAGCACCGGCAGAGTAGTTCAATTTGATTTCACACCTGTGGAATCCAGGACGATCGCCTGTCTCATCTCCTTTTGCACTAGTAATGACTGCGTGGACTTATGGTTTTTGCAAGCAACTTTCAGTCACTGTTCCGATCGAGAACTACAGGATTAAATAGTTGTCAGTTATCGTGATCGATAGAGAGTACATTCTTGAGAGGGTAAGAAGTAATTTAACTGATAGGAAAGTGACACTGCTCTCCATGTAATCTTCACACAAACTGGTTAGATATAATTGTCGCAGGGTTTTGATTATTCATTGTCTATTTTGATCCCACAGTTGTTCTTATAAATAAATATTGGATTTAGTTATTGATTCTGTTCGAACCCTTCACTTTAAGTTGTAGACTTCTAATCTGCATCCAGGAAGGTATCAGCAGTCACGTCAAAATCATAACCAACATATTCCTCTACTCAGATAGCGTTAGTCCGAGTGAGGTATTTGTTCTTCAGTTTTTCTACTTTAAGAATTATGCCTAGGGCAATAATTTTTGCTTTGTTTATTTAACTTTGAGCATAAACATTTAGAGGTTAGTTCTTAAAGAACTTTGACTATTTCCTTCTTGTAATGTAATTTTACGGCTTTTAAATTTTCGTTCTGATGAAGACATCCTAGGAGGTATCTAAACCTAGGTAAATGTATTAAACCATTATTTGTAACCGGTTGGCTGTGTTATTTCTCCATTGAGACAATATCATCTATTTTTCTCCAACGTTGTGCAAGGTAAAATAGGCCCCAAATGACGTTTGAGTCCAGTTGGATGGGGAATTAATCGGAAAGTTCGCAGCTCAAATACGTCTATGTCATGTGATACTGAAATGAGTTGTGGATCATAACCACACAGTCTCAATTATCTCCCAAACGGCTCGTTTGCGGCACAAGCTTTCTGGAAAGTTTTTGCTTCTATTGTCGTACAGTTTCACGCGTTTCTGCTTTTATTACTAATTATGATACACATAGTATTAGAAATTTTGTACTTGTCAGCTTGGTACCCCAAATGGCCGCTGTTGTCGCTTGTGCATTAAACTGGCCCAGATTATACGTGCACGACACATATTATCCAAGTATAATCTTTGAGTAGCGTTGTAAAACTACCGTAGGCTACTGTAGACTATCGTAAGTTTTCCTGGTAGCTTTGGTCAGTTAATATGATAACCGTGTTACCTGTATGTTAGATGTGTTGTATACCTATTGGGCGTTACCACATCTCAGTTGCGTTATTTGTGTCTTACGAGATTCCCCAAGAAATCGGCAGCGATGAACCATCTAAACCTGAGTGTGGTTATACGAGGGTTGGCCGTAAAATACGGTTCCCAAGGACCTGCAGTCACGAGGAACGCTGTTACGTAGGATCCGGCAACATAAGCCTGTAGTTTGGTTCTCCCTCTCCAATTTCCCGCCCAGGCGAGCTGCCTGCGACGCTCAGTCTTGGCTTTCAGCCTTTAGAGATGGAGCTTCTACTCATGTGTCAAGCCAGATACGAATTACACTCTGTCGTTCGATTTTTGTGTGTAAAAAAGACTGTTCCGTTGGACGTTCATTCCCAACTGTGTGAAGTCTACGGAGATACGTATATGAGCGTAAATGCTGCAGAGATTTCAAAGACGGACGTACAGACGTCCATGACGAACAGCGTTCTGGATGGCCATCGATTTCAGGGGGGAAGGATTGCGAAAGTGGAAGAAGCGCTATTGAAAGATCGAAAGGTGATGGTGTGACGGTTCAGGAGCTCTTCGAGATGATCCCTGGTGTCAGAAAGACCAACACTGACAAAATTTTGATAGGTTTGTGCAAAATGAGTCTTAAGAATGAGTCATAAGAATGCTTACGGAAGACCGCAAATAGAAACGTGTGAAAGTGGCCTGCGAATTTCTTCTGGCCTACGCAACTGATGGCAAGGAACACTTGACCTATATTATTGCTGCAGACACCGCGTCGGTCCACTACACAATATTGGAAACGAAACAACAATCCCGTCAGCGGAAACATCCAGTGTCGCTGAAGCCAAGGAAACAAACACTGTCTGCCGACAAAGTGATGCTGAACGTCTGTCGGGACAGGAAGGAGTCATTGTTGTGCGAATTCCTGCGGTACAACAACCAATGCGTACCACTACTGTGAAATTTTGAAGTACTTTCGTCGCACGATCCACAACAAAAGGAGAAACATGCTTCTGAAGGGAGTGCGTTTCCATCAGGATAACACTCATCCGCACATGGCGCATGTCACAACCAATCTCATAAACGAATTTCGATGAAATACGCACTCTCTCTCTCTCTCTCTCTCTCTCTCTCTCATACACATACACATACACATACACACACACACACACACACACACACACACACACACACACACACACACAAACCATACAGCCCAGACATAGCCCCATGTGATTTCGGTCCTTTCCTTGAATTGAAAGAATACCTGGGTGGGGCGCATTTCACAACTGGAGAGGAACTGAAACAAGAGGTTTTAGGCTACCTTCATGGCGCGGTGGGCCATGCAGGCATACAGAAGATGGTACACCGCATGCAAAAATGGGTTGATATCAACGGCGATTATGTCGAAAAAAAAGGTAAAGTCCAAGATTGCCACACGTGTATTATTCAACGCCAATAAATATGTTTTCACTGTGAAAAATACCTGGTAACCTTATTTTACCGACAATCCTTGTATAAAGTACCGTATAACATATGGCATATTTTTGTTCTACGTAAATCTACAACTACATCTACATATACATAGATACTCCACAAGCCATCGTACTTTGTGTGGTGGAGCGTACCAAGTGCCACCACTAGTCATTTCCTTTTCTGTTCCACTCGCAAATAGAGCGAGGGAAAAAACGACTATATATATATATATATATATATATATATATATATATATACGCCTCGGTATGATCCCTAACTTTTCGTATCTTCGTGGTCTTCATGATGTTCAAATGGTTCAAATGGCTCTGAACACCAAGGGACTTAACATCTATGGTCATCAGTCCCCTAGAACTTAGAACTGCTTAAACCTAACTAACCTAAGGACAGCACACAACACCCAGTCATCACGAGGCAGAGAACTTCATGATGTATATTGGCGGTAGCAGAATCATTTGACATCGGCTTCAAATGCCGTTTCTCTAAATTTTCTCAATAGTATTACTTGAAAAGAATGTCGCCTTCCCTGCAGAGATTCCCTTTTAAGCTACCGAAACATCTCCGTTACCCTTACGTTTCGTTCGAACCTACTAGTAACAAATCTAGCCGTCCGCTTCTGAACTGCTTCGAGTGTCCCCATTCAAACCGACCTGGTACACATACATTCGAACAGCACTCAAGGACAGTTCGCACTAACATTCTGTATGCAGTCTCCTCTACAGGTGAACCACTCTTTCCTAATATTCTCCCAATCAACCGACCTTCCACAGTTCTCATGTTACGGCGTAAAGGCAAGCACCGGCACGGCAGTCGGAAACGATAGAGCAGAGAGAGCTGTGACAAGACGTCAGTCAATTGCACTCTGACCGACCCCTCTTTAGGACTACGAAGAGATAGCAACAGCCTCTATGCGAAGAAGACATAAGCGCCACGCCCGACTGATCGCGCCCCAGTTCTACAGATGCTTCAAGACTAGAGACCTGGACAGATGCGTCAACTCCATTACTTCGCTTGTTTTTGGATTGTTTGTACTGAATAACATTCTATTTTGCATGCCACCCTTTGCTTCCGAAACATCTGTATAACACAAAGTATTGTAATTGCTCACTTCGTAAAAAACTCATTAATAAGATTGTCTTGAATTTTTGTCTAGCGATTCAAGAAAGCAAGTTTCTTAGACTAGGCAGGATTTAACATTTGGCGACGAGGGTCAACGGATCCAATAGCGACAACCTGTTACTGCTTCAGATCCACCACAGATTGTTTATTTACGTTTTGTTTGTCGTTCACTTTTGTGTTTTGCTGGCGCCTTAATTCTACTTTGTCTTTTTCTTTGCAGGGGTGTGTTTACTTGCTTTAACAGTGTCTCGCCGGCCGCTGTGGCCGTGCGGTTCTAGGCGCTTCAGTCTGGAATCGCGCGACCGCTACGGTTCGAATCCTGCCTCGGGCATGGATGTGTGTGACATCCCTAGGTTTAAGTAGTTCTAAGTTCTAGGGGACTGATAACCTCAGATGTCAAGTGCCATAGTGCTCAGAGCCATTTGAACAGTGTCTCTTATAGTGTTTTTGCTAATCAGTGTTTTCAAGCGGGCGTTGCAGAATTTTCTTTGCTAGTGTGCTTATTGTTATTGCTTGCATTGTCTGTTTATCGCATTTCTCTATTCCTGTATGAACAACCCACCTCTCCCATCCCCTACTCAGGCATCTCAGCTACAGGCGATTGATGCAACGCAGCTAATGCAGATGTTTCAGTTTCACACCCAGCAATCGCCGTACTGCTAAACACGGTACAGAAACTACTCACAAATCAAGCCACCAATAGGGTGCAACAGCCAACCGTAGCTCCGAGTGCCATACTGCCTTTTCGCCAGTTTAATGGAAAAGACGAGGAGTAGCTCAAGTGGTTGCAACGGTTTGAAACCCACAGAATTGCTCACAACGTACCAGGTACTGTGAAACTACATTACTTTTTGTCGGCGGTAGGAAGCGCAGTTTTTCGCCTCATTCATAAATTGTCCCATAACGCCACTCCGAGTGAAATTTCCTATGATATGGTTGTAGATTCGCTAACTATTATGATCAACAAGTGAATGTGGTGGCGGCTAGATACCAATTCTTTCATTGCAAGAAAAAGTCGGACCAAAGTCATTGCGATTGGGTAACAGATTTGCAGGGTATGACGAGGAAATGCAAATTCAAATGTCTTGTAGTGCTTTATTTTCAGATGTTATGTTGCGTGATGTGATTGTGTACATTGTCACTGATGTCAAACTTAGAGAACAGATTTCGAAACAGTCAGATCCGTCATTCCAACACGTAGTGCAAATACAAAATCAGTACGATACAGATGCCTTGTCGACCGATAAATTTGAGCAGACACCACAGTTCTCTAAACATGCGAGCAGAATTAAGTTATGCCCTCGGTGCTATTCACGGCACAAACGCCAAGACTGCCCATACAGACAAGCACAGTGTTACGCTTGTGACAAGAAAGGACACGTACAATCTGTATGTTTGCGATGGAACAAACATAATAATTCTGCCCACTCACGTAATTCTTCTGTCAAGGCCCAGGTAATAAATGCAGTGTACTCAAAGCCTGCTACAGACGTTAGAAAAACTAGCAAGAAAACAGTTTCTTCAGTGCTATGCCAGTCCAACAAACTTTTTGTTTATTTGCATATTGGTGCAAAATGTGTGAAATTTCAGTTGGGCACGGGTGCCTCTGTCACATTGCTGAATTGTAGAACATACAGACTATTAGGCTCCCCACGCCGGTATAAAACTTGCACGCACCTGATGGCTTATAGTGGACAAGGCGTTCCTGTTCTCGGGAAATGTATTTTGCCTGCCATGTATCGCTCGCGTACTCGAACTGTGACTTTCACTGGGCTACAAGCACGCAATTGGGAGAACATATTTGGCCTTGATTCATTTGATTTGTTTGGCTTTCAGATTCAGGACAATGTGTTGCCAGTGACTGCTTTCAATACCTAAGACAGTGTAACTAGCTTTCTGAAGGAATTCCCTGAACTCTTTTTCTGAAGGTTTAGGCAAGGCTAACAATTTTATTGCAAATATTACTATGAAAGACAATGCTCACCCACAATTTTGCCGGGCCAGAACTGTTCCTATTGCATTACAGGACAAAGTCGCTGCTGAACTTAAAGAATTGTGAGATGTCGGAGCTATTGCGCCCGTACAAGCTAGGAAATTGGAAATTTGTGATAAGGTCATGTGAGACCCAACTGCTTAGGTCATCGGTCCCTAAGCCTACAGACTACTTAACCTAACTGAAACTAATTTAGGCTATGGACAAACACAAACACACCCATGCCCGAGGGAGGACTCGAACCTCCGACTTTACGACGTGGGGAGCCACACGGACCGTGAGAAGGCGCGCTAGACTGCGCAACTACCCCGCGCGTCATACAAGCTAGTCAATGGGCAAGTCCACTGGATTTGCTCCCCAAACCTTGACGTCATATTTGCCTCTGCGGCCGTGTGGGATTAGCCGAGCGGTCTCAGGCGCTGCAGTCATGGGCTGTGCGGCTGGTCCCGGCGGTGGTTCGAGTCCTCCCTCGGGCATGGGTGTGTGTGTTTGTCCTTAGGATAATTTAGGTTAAGTAGTGTGTAAGCTTAGGGACTGATGACCTCAGCAGTTAAGTCCCATAAGATTTCATGCACATTTTTTTTTCACCTCTGTGTTTAATTTCAGTGTGCAGTCCACCGACAAACGGTGATTGATACTTATCCGTTGCTACGCCCAGAAGTTCTCAGGAACAGTTTGGTGCTAGTCGCTACTTTTCAAGAACTGATTTGGGCGACGCATATCTTCAAATATCACTAGATCAAGAATCTCAAACTGTATGTGTTGTGAACACTCATTTGGGCTTGTTTAAATGTTTGCTTTTGCCTTTTGGCAGTGCTTCCGCACCCGCCATTTTCCAGTCGTATTTGGAACAGCTGACCGCTTAAGTTTCAAACTGTTCAAACTATTTGGACGATATTATCACAGCAGGTTGAACAAATGAAGAACACATTGCAAATCTGCGTGCTTTGTTTCGTGTGTTATCTGATGCAGGACTAAAGTGTAGACAGGACAAGTATGATTCTTTTAAAACCTGAGTTGCAGTGCCTTGGTAACGTCATAAACAGTCATTTATGCATCCTCTTCAGTCAAATTTGTTAGCCATACGTGATCTGCCAGTTCCTCGCAGTGTCACAGAATTACAGTGAGTCTTAGTGAAAATTAACTATTATACTCGGTTCATACCGAATCTGCACAAATCGCAGCTCCATTGCATCGCTTGCGTCGCAAGAACGTTCTGTTTGTTAGGGAAGATGAGTGCCAAGAACCTTTTCAAAAGCTTGAAGATGCATTGCTTAGTGATGGTTGCTTGGCTGACTTTGAACCTGACAAACCAGTTGTGTTTCAAGTCGACGCTTCCTCTTTCGGAATCGATGCAGTGCTTTGGAACCGATTTGGTGATAGAGATTATTGCTTTCGCATCAAAAGGTGTTGTCCAAAGCTCAGTGTAACTACTCACAAATAGAGAAAGAGGCATTGGCATGTGTATGATGTCACCAAGTTCCACACTAGTTGTATAGCAGGAAATTCTACTTAGTAAAGGATCACAAGCCATTGCAGTCCTTGTTTCATCCGACAAAGTCGGATCCTGTACGAACTACGCAAAAATTGCTAAGACCGGCTTTGTTATTGTCTCAATACCAGTACGAGATGGTAATGCGGACGCGCTTTCACGTCTTCCGATTGGCCCTGACACAGACTTTGACGCTTCTGCTACGTTGTTTTGTCACATAGATGCTCACGATTCTGAATTTCTTCAGAGGAAATGTCCTCTGAACTGTAGAAAAATTTCACAGGCGACAGAAGCTGATTCAGATTTGAAAATTTTGCTAAAGTACATTTTCACTTCTTGGTGTCGCTCATCGCATATCTTAAAGAACTGCGTAGTGCGCCGATACTTTGCACGTCGGCATAGCCTCACTATACAGCAAGGTGTGATTCTTGTTCAAAACGACAGTGGACAGTCACGTGTGTTGATCCCCAAAGCTTTGCAAAAGGAAGTGTTGCAGTTACTTGACCAAAGATACTGGGGGGATTGTTCGTACGAAACAGTTAGCGCGTCGGCTCTGTACTTGGCTGGGTATGGACGCCCAAATAAAACAGATGACGCCACAGTGTCACGCATGTGCGGAAAAGCAGTCCGCTCCGCCACAAAAATTCTCTGCTTCGACTAAGGCGCAATCGCCATGACAGCGTGTGCACATAGACTTTGCAGGACGTTTTTGGAACACTCGTTGGTTGATTGTGGTAGACTCTTATAGCAAATTTCCTTTTGCTGCGCCAATGATCTCGACTACGACACGTAGCACAGTTTAGGCGTTGTCGTCTATTTTTTGCTTCGAGGGTTTGGCTGAAGTCATAGTGTCGGACAACGGCCCTCAGTTCATATCAAATGAATTTGAAACATTTTGTGAATGCAATGGCATACAACATCTAACTGCTGCACCAATCCATCCACAGTCAACGGCGGAGCGGAACGTTTATTGAGAACCTTCAAGCAAGAGATGGCTGAACTTTGCACCGCACATACCACGGATCAAGCATTGCAACTGTTCCCCTTCCAATCCCCCCCCCCCCCCCCCCTCCATCTCCTATCGTTCGCATCCACGAGATGGACCATCGCTGGCGGAATAGCTTCACGGCCACCACCATCGGACACTGCTCCACCTGCTCCACCATACTCAGCACCCGCCGCCGAAGGATTGCCGCAAGTATTGCTTCGCGCCGCGTGACACTGTGTTTTACAAGGTTTTTGGCGGCAGCAGACGGTGGACGCGAGGCGAGATTTCTTGTCGACTTGGCGCATGAATGTATTTCATTTCGGGCCTCGACGGATTGCAGCGTCGATATCACAATTAAATTCGCCATTGTCATGTGCACGGTGATCCTTCTGTATCACTTCCCCCAGATTCACGGATTCCGAGGACAACGGGACGACCCCATGGAGATGGAGCTTTCGCGTCATCCTTCTTCCCTCGTCCTACCGATGGAATTGGACCCGCCGACGCCGCAGCAGCCGACGCCTTCTACATCCGGTTGTGGACCTCACGAGGTGGACGTGTACCCCTCTGGGCATTTACCGGGGGGCGTTTCCACCAGAGCGCAGGCCAGATGCTGGGGTACGACTGGAAGTGTGACGTCCCCTGCAGCCACAGCTTCCCGTCCATCGCAGCGTCCACACTCCTGCCTCCCCTCCCGTTGTCGTGCTTCTTATACGACGGCGGTCCGTCGAGAGGGCTGTGACAAGACGTCTGCCAATTGCACGCTGACCGACCCCTCTCCTGGACGACAACGTGACAGCAGCAGTCTCTAGGCGAAGAAGACATAAGCGCCGCGCCCGAATGATCGCGTCCCAGTTCTGCAGATGCATCAAGACTAGCGACCTGGATGGATGCTTCAATATTACTTCGCTTATATTATGATTATTTATACTGAAGAACACTGCTAATTTTTCATGCGCCCTTTGCTTGCGACACATCTGTATAACACAAAGTTAAGTATTGTAATTGCTCATTTTCTAATAAAGCTCAATAATACTATTTGCTTGAATTGTTGTCAAGCGATCCGAGAAAGCAGGTTTCCTAGACACCCCATATTTGACGACTGGGCAGGATTCAACGTCACACATGCTCGTTCCATTTCATACCGCTTTGCAACATTACGCCCAGATAGTTCAACGACTTGACTGTGTCAAGCAGGACACTAATAATACTGTATTCTAACGTCACAGGTTTGTTCTTCCTATTCATCCGCATTAACTTACATTTTTACGCTTTTTGAGCTAGGTGCCATTCATCATACCAACTGGAAATTTTTTCTAAGTCGTCTTGTATCTTTCTACAGTCACTTAACTTCGATACCTCATGAACACAACAGCATCATCAGAAAACTGCCGTAGATCGCTACCCACCCTTTTCACCAGATCATTTATACACAGGGAGAACAACAGCGGTCCTACCACATTTCCCTGTGACACTCTTGGCGATACCTCTGTGTGTGATGAATACTCGCTATCGAGGACAACGTACTGGGTACTATTAGTTAAGAAGTCTTCGAGCCACTCATATATCTGTGAATTTACTCCATATGTTCGTACCGTCGTTAACAACCTGCAGTGGGGCACCGTGTCAAATGCTTTACGGAAACGTAGCAATATGGAATCTGCATGTTACACTTCATCCATAGTTCGCAGTATATCACGTGAGGAAAGGGAGAGCTGAGTTTCACACGAGCGATACTTTCTAAATCCAGGCTGATTCATGGACATAAGCTTCTCAGTCTCAAGAAAGTTTAGTACACTACTGGCCATTAAAATTGCTACACCACGAAGATGACGTGCTACAGACGCGAAATTTAACCGACAGGAAGAAGACGCTGTATTATGCAAATGATTAGGTTTTCAGAGCATTCACACAAGGTTGGCGCCGCTGACGAAACCTGACATGAGGAAAGTTTCGAACGGATTTCTCATACACAAACAGCAGTTGTCCGGCGTTGCCTGGTGAAACGTTGTTGTGATGCCTCGTGTAAGGAGGAGAAATGCGTACCATCACCTTTCCGACTTTGATAAAGATCGGATTGTAGCCTATCGCGATTCCGGTTTTCTGTATCGCGACATTGCTGCTCGCGTTGGTCGAGATCCAATGACTGTTAGCAGAATATTTAATCGGTGGGTTCAGGAGGGTGAAACGGAACGCAGTGCTGGATCCTAACGGCCTCGTATCACTATCAGTCGAGATGACAGGCATCTTATCCGCATGGCTGTAACGGATCGTGCAGCCACGTCTCGATCCCTGAGTCAACAGATGGGGACGTTTACAAGACTAAAACCATCTGCACGAACAGTTCGACGATGTTTGCAGCATCATGGACTACCAGCTCGGAGACCATGGCTGCGGTTACCCTTGACGCTGCATCACAGACAGGCGCGTCTGCGATGGTGTACTCAACGACGAACCTGGGTGCACGAATGGCAAAACGTCATTTTTTCGGATGAATCCAGGTTCTGTTTACAGCATCATTATGGTAGCATCTGTGTTTGGCGACATCGCGGTGAACGCACATTGGAAGCGTGTATTCGTCATCGCCATACTGGCGTATCACCCGGCGTGATGGTATGGGGTGTCATTGGTTACACGTCTCAGCCTCCTCTTGTTCGCATTGAGGGCACTTTGAACAGTGGACGTTACATTTCAGATGTGTTACGACCCGTGGCTCTACCCTTCATTCGATCCCTGCGAAACCCTGGTTCGTCACAGTACGCCTGTCACTACTCTTGATGAACTGTGGTATCGTGTTGAAGCTACATGGGCAGCTGTACCTGTACACGCCATCCAAGCTCTGTTTGACTCAATGCCCAGGCGTATCAAGGCCGTTATTACGGCCAGAGGTGGTTGTTCTGGGTACTTATTTCTCAGGATCAATGCACCCAAATTGCGTGAAAATGTAATCACATGCCAGTTCTAGTATAATATATTTGTCCAATGAATACCCGTTTATCATCTGCATTTCTTCTTTGTGTAGCAATTTTAATGGGCAGTAGTGTATATTCGAACAGCAAACCGAAGTTGCGTGTCTTTTTCTTTTACGCTTCATATATACTGGAGTCACCTGCCGCTTTTTACAGTCACCATTCATTTGTGTTCCCTACGCACACTTATTGTGCTAGCTGGCCTGCTGGTGGCACTTTGGAACTCACGATTGATTACTTCCGCTGATTTCATGAGATTTTTTGCCACCACTCTCCACGGACCTTGTCCATCAGTACATGAGGTCTGCCTCGTCTTGATTCAGCTGTGGTCGTTCCTTCGCGTTTATCAATTCACAATCACATCACCAAAAGTCGACTTGGGGAGCTTTAGAGGGATCGCCAATGGATTTGTTACTCAGGTGACATCAGATGACTAGTCCACGTTCTAGTCCATGTTCGAACTCACTCAGCTTAACCTGATTATCCATTTTGCTGTTGCTGCTTGTAAGCTGACAACAGTGCACGGCCCGCTTCCTTCTATACTGGCGTATAGTTTCCTGACATGACGTGTAGTGATCAGTTTCGCATTACATACTGGTGTTCAGAATATTATGACCAAATAGTGTATGTACAATGCGTTAAAATTGTATAGTAATGATTTAAGACAACCTGCAGTAGCACACAAGAGGCATCAGATGAAATTTCAAATGTTCACCCATGTTCAGAAAAACAGAACACCTTGTACGACTTGAACGACTAGTGATAGTACGTTCATATTCACAGGACACGTACACTACTATGTTCTGCAGGAATGAGTAGCATTCGAACCATGTCGGCCCGCTGGTTCAAGGTCAACACCACCTACCGGTAAAATGTGCCTACGGCCCTCGTTCTCGCTATAAATCTAAGGTGATGGATTAGTGTGACTTGAGCAGACGAACAGGACGTCTCACAGACGTATGCGCCAAACGTACCATCAAACCACTGAATTTGATAGAAGGCTCATTATTGGCATGAAAGAAGGTGACAGATCGATCGCCGGCCGAAGTGGCCGTGCGGTTAAAGGCGCTGCAGTCTGGAACCGCAAGACCGCTACGGTCGCAGGTTCGAATCCTGCCTCGGGCATGGATGTTTGTGATGTCCTTAGGTTAGTTAGGTTTAACTAGTTCTAAGTTCTAGGGGACTAATGACCTCAGCAGTTGAGTCCCATAGTGCTCAGAGCCATTTGAACCATTTTTTGATAGATCGATCCGGGAAACTACCGCTCGTATGGGACGAAATATTTCGGCAATGCAACGGATGTGTGCAGAACGCTTCATAGAAGACAGTAGAGCCGGCCATTGTGGCCGAGCGGTTCTAGGCGCTTCAGTACGGAACCGCGCTGCTGCTACGGTCGCAGTTTCGAATCCTGCCTGGGGCATGGATGTGTGTTAGTTAGGTTTAAGTAGTTCTAAGACTAGGGGACTGATGACCTCAGATGTTAAGTCCCATAGTGCTCAGAGCCATTTGAACCATTCGAGGGCAGTAGAACATGGCAAGATGGGTCCAGGTTCCATCATCCACCCCCCACTCCCCCACCACATCCGCCCGAGAATATCGACACCTCATCCGAATAGCATTTCAGGACAGATATATGCGTTCTCCTCGACTCTGGCGTAACAGTGGAACACGTCGTACTCTAGCGGGGTAGACAGTCTGCCGCCGTTTATTGCGGCATAGGTTACGTGGGCGTCGTTCTGTTCTCCGAGTACCTTTAACAAACGTGCGGATAAATGCTAGACGGCAGCGGTGTATGGAACGACGTCACTGGGGGCACATTGTATTTTCAGCGAATCCTGTTTGCTTGAAAACGATGGCTGTATTTCGGTTCGCCACAGACGGGGTGAGCGGCATCACAATGACTGCATTCGCACAGGAGACACGGCGCCATGTCAAGGCCTTATGCTGTTTTGTGCTATTGGTTACAACCACAATTCACAGTTGGTGCGTGTCCGAGGCAAAATGACTAGTGTGACCTGCGTGAATTATATCCTGCGACCTGTAGCCATACCCTTTCTTTACAACAACCCGGACGCTATTTTTGAGCAAGACAGTGCACGAACACGTGCCTTCTTGGTGTAACAAGATGTCAGCCTTTTGCCCTGGCCCACCAGATCACCTGGGATATGCTGAACGACAGGGACGTGGCCCAGTGCCAACCGTCACAGATGAACTTTGGAAACAACTGAATGCAGCATGGATGACTATACCACAGGACGCCATTCGTACCTTATACGCGTCAAAATCATCACTCATGGAATAAGTTATCAGGGCCAAAGGCGGATCCTATGCCTACTAGGCAAAAGGAAATATACTGAATGGAGGTGACTGAAACGCAAATCATTTCTGCAGAACATACTACATACATGTCCTATGAATATGAACATCCCATCTCTAATCGTTCAAGGTGTTCTGTTTTTTTTTTTTTTTTTTAACGTAAGTGTAAAAAGGTTTAAACGACCTGAAATAGCACATAAGAGGCAACAGATGAAATTTCAAACCATTATATAAATAGATAATTACAAAAATACAGGTGGTACATAATGTATAGTGATAAGACGCAGTGGAACACTTCGCGCACCAGCCAACAACGCCATTCTCTCGATTCTGTGAATCGTGTGTAGTTCAGGATTTACGTTGAATATTTAGGAATGATTTCCATGTTTTTGGCTTAATGGTCATGGCTACTTCACCATCATACTGTTCATTACGCGTGGTGGGAAGGAAATACGACAAGAGTTACACAAGTTAGTGAATACGGTAGTGTTGTGTACATAGTTCCGCGTAGTCAGCGTGTACAGAACTTTCCCACTAGAGCGCGCCCCGCTAAGCACAACAGCGCAGTCACAGCGATCGTCAGTCTCCGCACTACGAGATGGCGCTGCCTTAGAGACGGGCCAAATTCTGCTTCCGCCGATCCGCGTATTAATATGTAATGCAGCCAATGAGATTGCTGCTAATGTAGAACCTTTTCTCCTCGCGGATGACACTCGCGCAGTGATACCTGAACGCGCGAGGTATTATAACCAGTGTACAGACCTCCGATCAGTGAGTCTGCATGTGTCTGCAGCAGTCTGTACCAGTCTGCATTAGTCTGTACCAGTCTATAGTCAAGTTTCAGTCTGCGCCTAATAAGATTATCATATTCCTGTACATAGCCATGAAGATAAATGTATAGACACTTTTGTCAAGTATCAGAGATATATGAAAGAATAAGATTAACGTCCAAGACCAAAGGAACTTCAGATTGTTAATTTTGGTCACCGTCAATCTGCTACTCTAAGCGTGCAAGTGGCATTTCTATGGTCTGACCTAACAGCGGAAGATAAACACGCCACGATAGGACCACGAGACATATTGCTGACACTCGCCTACTTCGTTAGAGCGACAAGTCAAATAATCTGATGGTGTGTGTACCGAAGGTATGCGCCAATATTACGAAAGAGCATCAGAAGCAGAGACTGAGTGCGCACAGAGAGCATGCCATATCGCTGCGAATTATTAAACGCATCGGGAGCATGCCATACGTGACGCTGAGTGCCAACTGACGTCGTCGTAAGGTATTCTCTGTTTGCAACTGCTCAGAGTGCGTGAATTACTTGTCTCCTTCGTTGAACAGCACCCCTAATACGTCCCTTCTGAAGTAATGGTTTGAGTTATTGTACATTCGTAGTTTGTTGTTTGATCCATTTGCCTTCTGCGCGACGTTGCGTTCGGTCTTTGAACGTGTCAATATTATAAAAAAGTTATTACTGGCATATCAGATATAGCCTGTCATAGGCATTTACAGTTTACTTCAAACCATTTTGTTTGACGATTGTGATAAACGAACTTAATTCTATATTCAGTTTGAGAGTTCTCACTGGTATAAGATGAATCGTTGGTGTATGAAAACTGCGTGGAGTACTTAGGACATATAAAAATGGATTCTTATACGCAGGTAAACTCTAGAGATTACTACAACACATAGAGCAGAGGATTATTTTCATTGGAGCATATCTTAAACCTTCATCCTTGTCCAGTCGCGGAGAAGGCATGGTAATAACATTTTTTGCCTGCCCTTGTGCATGCTGTTATTAGTTCAATCTCATATGGGTGGTACATGGTCTGGCACAATTTGCTGGCGATTATTCTTACGACACAATACCGCTACCATTTACTGAAAGGCGAGTTGCGTTTTATCAAAACTACAGTTCGGTAGTTTTGGTACAGTACATAAGCGACTCAGTAAATGGCACGATTACCGATAGTATTGGTGGCATTGGTAGGGAAAGACACATAAATGAATGTGTGAGAGAAAAATTAGGAGCCGATGACTTCTCTTTAATTTTTGTTTGTTTGTTTTGCACATAATTAGAATCGCACATGGTTCAGCGTTAGTATTTTGTGTACTTTATATCCCTAAAAAATACAAATTGCATTTTATGAGTAAAAAAATAGCTGCTCATATAATTTCTGACCTTTTGTGCGCCAAAAACAATTATTTTTGGTGCAAGTACAGTTTGCATGCAAATCAAACAGAAATTTACAGAATTATAGTTGTTACTTTGTACTGAATAGAACATTGATCATCATGATCAAAGGTAAGAGTTCCCTGTTATAATTGATAATTGTGAAAGTTGTTTGGTAATAACACAATCATGCTTAACACAAGCTCGACGAAGTACTGAAGCGATGTTTGATATGCTGTTTTTTTTTAATTTTACCTTTTTCTGAGAGCTGTAAGATAAATCTTCTTTATTTTTACTGCAAAATCCCTCTGTTTCATGTTATAAATATACGGTTCTCGAATAAGGGCCTTAACTAAACAATGGAAATTTAAGTTTTGCTACAAATAGTATTTATTTTTACGTAACAGTCTGAAGATGTCATTACAGCAACTATGATTGCGAAAATTAATTAATCAGTCAAGAAGGTTAGGAAAATGTTTCTGCTAGAAAGAGCAGATAAGTAGTTGTTAGTATCTCACTTAGACAGCGAACTGACATCACCTAGTTCCGGTAAGGTAGATGTAGAAGAATTATGGGCAAAGTTTAATCAGATTGTAAATCGTGGTCTAGAGAATTATGTGCCTAGTAAGTTGATAAAGGATGTAAAAGATCCACCATAGTTTAACAACGATGTTCGGAAGATGCTGAGGAAGCAGGGGCTATTGCACTCTCGGTTCAAAGGAGAACGCACAAACGACGACAAGAGAAGGATAGAAGAGAGTCAAGCATCAGTCAAAAGACCTATGCGCGAGGCATACAACTACCACCGTCATACCTTAGCAAAAGATCTAGCAGAGAACCCTAGATAATTCTGGTCCTATGTAAAATCGCTAAGCGGGTCTAAGGCTACCATTCAGTCCCTTGTAACCAGTCTGGCGTGGCAGCTGAAGACGGCAAAACGAAAGCCATAGTGTAAGAAATCGATCACGCAGGAGAATCATGCAAACATATTATCGTTTGACTATAGAACACATTCCCGTATGGACGACGTAGTAATAATAAGCATCTCTGGCATAGGGAAACAACTGAAAAATTTGAAAGCAAGTAAACCACCAGGTCCGGATGGAATCCCAATTCCGTTTTACAATATACGAGTTTATAAGGCTCACCGGCCATTTGACCATCTTCTTCTATGCGGATGCACAAACAGTGCCCGATCTCTTACGGGAATCGGCAAAAAGCCGCGGGTAATGAGTATAAAGAGTAGGGGCACTATGAATATAGTGCGGGACAATAAGTTGGGAATGTGGGTCTCACTGGAGGCGTGCCAGAGATAAGTCCTCTGTGTCGTCTGTGGCTCAGATGGATAGAGCGTCTGCCACATAAACAAGAGATCCTGGGTTCGAGTCCCGGTTGGGACACGCATTTTCACCTCTCCCGTTGACGTTGACGTATACCAACGCCTGCATGTAGCTAGGGGTATTCATTTCATTGTAATTTCATCCGTTTTACAAAGAGTACTCTAGGGCATTGGCACCTTACCTATACTGCGTTTATGTGAACTTCTCGACCTGCAAAACGCAGCTCCTTGTAAGTCACAAATTTCTGTACTCATTGTTAAGTGATGCTTTCAGTGGTGTAGAGAGCGACACCACTGGACACAGAGAACCTGCAAATGAGTGCTCTGGAGTGATGAATCATCCAATACCTCATGGCAATCCAGTAGAACTGTGTGGGTTTGACGAATACCTGGAGAACGTTACCTGCCTCCACATGTGTCACCAACAGTGAATTGCAGAGGAGGTGGTGATACAATAGGGTTGTATTTCTGGTGTGCTCTCTTAATGCGCTTAAGAAAACGCTAAATTCAGAAGGATATGAACACATTTTGCAGCATTGTGTGCTAGTATGGCAAAGGAACAGTTTGGAAATGGTGATTATTTGCAACAGCATGATAATGCACCATGTCATAAACCAGCACCTGTGAGGCAAAAGATTTGTGGACAGTAACATTATTGAAATAGACTGGACTTTCCAGACTCTAGGCCTGATCCAAATGGAACACCCATGGGATGAGTTGGGATGTCAACTTCGCTCCAGATCCTAGCACCTAGCATCTACTTTCTCTACTTGTGGCTCATTGAGAAAGAATGGACTACCATACCTCCACAGCAATCCAGACACTTGAAGTGTCACCAGCGGAGTTCAAGCTGTCAGAAGGGCGAAGGGCGGACACACTCCATATTAATGTACACTAATATGTGGTCAGATTCTTTGATCAAATAATATACACTCTGGACACGATCAAGGAGTGATCTATCGGTTAATTCCAGTCATTCTGTCCTCGAGACCAAATAGAATGGGCACTGTGGCACAATTGGGTGGTAATTTGGGGCGAACAAGTAATCGAACCAAAAGCTGTGAGGAAAGCTGTGGACAGTGATGCCTCATAATGTGTTAGATGCACACTTCTGCATCTGATTGCCTCATAGTTCAACGCAGTAGCAGAAGCACTTGCTGCGAGGGTCGGAGACAGGGAACATGTTATCTACATCTACATGAATGCTCTGGAATTCACACTTAAATTCCTGCAGGAGGGTTCTTCGAACCACCTTCACTGCGCACTGGAAAAATGAACGCTTCAATCTTTCCTTACAAGCCCTAATGTTTCTTACATTGTTACTATGATGATTTCTCCCTATATACGTTGGCGACAGTAAAATATTTTCTCATACCGAGAAAAAAACTGGGGACAGAAATTTTGGAAAAGATCTCGCCGCAACCCCAACTGACTGACCATATCCGTAACGCTCTTTGCCCAATTTCGCCATAATAAAAACCGAGTAAGCCCTCTTAGGACTCTTTCCTCCGGCAGTCCTATCCGGTAAGGATACCACACCGAACAGCAATAATCTAGCAGACGATGGATAAACTTACTGTAAGCAATCTCTTTAGTAGAATTGTTCCATCTTCTATGTGCTCTTCTAATAAAACGCAATATTTGGTTTGACAACATTATCTATGTCATCCTTCCAATTTAAGTTGATCGTAATAGCAATTCTGAGGTTTTTAGTCACCTAGGACATCACGAAAAATTGAGTGTGATACGTAGAAACTCCTACGTAAATTTTCGTGTCTCTCGCGTACAGGTGAAGTGGGTCCATAAAAACATTTTGCAAGGATAAAACCAGAGACAAAATATTATATAACCATTATAAAGTCATAAATATACATAACTAATACAACGTAGACCATTTTGCAATACAGTAATATACAGGGGTTGGACAGAAGTATGCAAACACAGCGAGAAAAACATGGTTGAGCATAAATGCAAATGCTAGCCAAGGCTGCAGGTTGCACTATTATATTTGACCACGAACAGCAACTGAGCAATATCCTCAATACGTTGCAAGTGTCAGTCATTGTCTGAACAGTGCTCTGTGCAGTTGAAAGTTCATTACGTCGGAGCCAGATGAATTCGAAGGTGTAAAAGTTGTTGGTGCTTGCATGCTGGATGCTTCAGTAACCTAGGTAGCCGAAGTATTTGGTGTTTCAAGAGGCACCATATAGAATATTTTTACCGCATACGCCGGCTGGAGTGGCCGAGCGATTCTAGGTGCTTCAGTATGGAACCGTGTGACCGCTACGGTCGCAGGTTCGAATCCTGCCTCGGGCATGGATGTGTGTGATGTCCTTAGGTTAGTTAGGTTTCAGTAGTTCTACGTTCTAGGGGACTGATGACCTCAGCTGTTAAGACTGACAGTGTCCGAGCTAGCACCCACCGATGGCCTGTGCGTGTCTTTTACAGTATTCTTGACCTTGCCATGATCAACGTTCACACAGTTCTTAAGATACTTACCTCTAAGAAGATTTCACTTTAGGAATTTATCCTCAGAGTAGTATATGAGCTTGCTGCCCTCCAAAAACTGCAGACAGGAGCCAGTCTCCCATTACAGGCACTCGATAACGGCACTGGCCAAAATGGAAAAGGCGTTGTCAAATTCAGGACTTTATTCTCAGAGTCGCAGATGAGCTTGCTGCCTCTTACAAACAGCAAAGAGAAGTCAATTTCCCCTTTCAGGCACTCGATACCGGCAGTGCACAATACAGAAGTAGATGGTCTTGTCAAATTCAGGTTTCCTGCAAACAACAAAACAACAAAGGGAAATAAAACATCAAGCGTATGCTTCAAGTACAACAAGTATGTGTGCAAAAGCTGCCGAGCAGAAACTCTTGTTGAGTCGCAGCTTAGCCAATTCTGTAAAGTCCTTTTTCTTAAATATTTCCAAATATTGATAACTGTAGGCTGAAGTTATTTGTTCTTATGCAACAAGCAAGAAAACATGCAGAGCATTTTAGTCACCAGCTGCATTTTAGAATCTTTCACAAATATTTGGTACTTACCTTATTTTTCTATAAAAGTAAAAGTACTATTAATACTCACATAAATAATATTTTTTATTCTATTTCGATCTCTTTATAAAGAAAAATATTATAACATCGTTTTACTTACTTGTTTTAACGACGGTTGACGAAAGATGTGGTATTTCTTCTGTAAAATTTAAAATAAAAAGGTTTACTTCTGAAAATTTATGTTTGACAGTGTACTATTAATTGTATAGACTTATTGTCAATATGAAGACGCTCAAAACACCACCCAGATACGAATAAAACGGTGGTTTTCTACTGTGGGTAAACAACGACCCACATGGTACTACGGGGTACGGCGAAGACCGGTACTTCTAGTATTAAATTTTTATTTGCAACGAGCCATAGTCACAGATGTACGACGAAATGTACGCAGATGTTTTGGAAAAGGGTCAGGAAGAAATCAGTATTTTGAAGTGTGATACAAAGAAAGTGACAGCGTACTCAGGGCGACGGAACAACTACTGTGCCAAGTTTGTGGTCCTCCGCCCACTGAAATAATCGCGATAGTGAAGCAGGCGCAACGAAGATCGATACAAAGTAGAGCAGAGAAGAAGCAAAACAAATCGAGAGGAAACGATAGTGACGGGAATAAGAAAAGACGCAATTACCGCCGTGATTATGCGCGAGGTTACTACAGCTCGCCGCCTATGGAAAGAAATTCAGAAAAAAGTGAAATAGTGGAAGTGGATCGGCTAAGGTCGAAAGCGAGTGCCAGAACTGGCGCTTAACATAATAGGCAGATCTGAAGCGACGTATTGTCGGTTGATCGCACAAGGACGTAAATATTACGCAGTGGAAGAGAAGAAAAAAAGAAGAGGGAGAAGAGATTGGTAACCATGTGTCCTGCATGTTGTATGGCCGCACGAAGCCTGAGTGGCCTTGCAAATAACAGATCGAATGTTCATGAACAGTGATTTGCTTAGTAATTACGTAATGTTTTTGGTAAAGTATTTTAGATTTATGTTAGATTAGAGGCGAAGTATGTAACGCCGGAAATGCATATCCTCGTATTTCCATCTATTGTACTATAATATTTTTCCTTACTTTGTTACCGGAATATACGACGTTTCTGTGTCTTTGTATATTGTAATTGTTTTACTAGTTGTATATAAATGCATTTATGTCGATGTATAATTGGTTTGTTGTGTAAAGATTATTTGTATTTTTACGCTGGGTCTGGCCTAGGGAAACTATGCTATCGAACCAATACATCGATAGGTCGTGTGGAGAACCAAAGTGTTTAGGATCTTTGGTAGTGTTAACTCTGCCGCGTGGAGCGCGGGCAGAGCAGAGAGAGTCTGGCAGGGGTGGTGCAGTGGAGCAGGTGTGTTGTGTGAAGCTCCCGCGAGTTGCCGCGCTTTTGGGGTTTGGCAGCATGTAATTGCGCTCGACTTGCGAAGATAGTTTCTGACATGGTGTCACGGACGGGAAGCATTAGCTGGCGCACATCAAGAGCCCGTTTCGTCTGGTGAAGAAGAAGGCGCGCCAACATCCGGCTTGTGCAACAGCGACGGCCGACAATGAGTGACCGTCGCCACCTCCTCGATCGACGGCTTCAAACCTTCAATCAGCCAACAAGGAAGACTGGAAGCACGTTAAGTTTTAGAACTGTATGGCAGACCTCAGATTTTCAAACTTTTAAAATTGTTGCATCACAAAATTACAGCAACTTAGCATGAACCTTTGTTGCTCATTGTCCCAATTGCATTGCCAAGCAGGGTCCCTTCCTTTTCCGAAATGAGCCCGAGTGTCGTTGAAATTCAAACGCCAGCATCATTCGATTTCACTGCTTTAATTTCAAAGTTCAGTTAAGGTATTCATAGCTGGCTACAATATTTAGATTGCACAAGCACAAATTAAGAGTGCGAGTTTTGTTACCGTATTTTAGTTACCTGTGACTGCAGCTCAGCTTGGTACGTACTAAATTTTACTATTGTTAATTGTTCAGAATCATTTAATTCAAGTTTAAAGTCAAATCTCTTATTTCTAAATTGCTTAGATTCAAGTAGCTTTTGAAATGATTGTTGAGGTAGTCCAAGACTAACTGTATTTTACTGAATTTCGATGTGCTTCAGAAAGAAAGCTCACTATTAACTTCAGTCACTATATTAACTTTCGATTTTCCGGTTTTATTAATTCTTTTGCTAAATTAAGTCAGAGTGTAACGAAATTTATTACTTCTGACAAACTTTCAGTTTTCACACTACACGTGTCAACCTTCAGTTGCCATGCTTCTAGTGCTAATTATATGTGTAATAACCTTTCTTTTTTCAGTTACTATAGTAATTGTCCTTAGGACTGGCGACCGTAATTTCCCCCAAATCTCAAATATCTAATTACCACTAGTTAATTGTTAACGTAACGGCCGCACATCTACTTTCTTTATTAACTTTACCCCTTTTCAAAATTAATTTCCACCAGTTTCATTTGTATTTTTCCTTTCATTTAGATGTAACCCTTTCCTCCCTCTTTACCGACAAATTGACTTCGGTGACGATCGCTTTTCCCAAATTTCCATTAGGTACGCGCGGTTTAATTTTTCACTGTCATTAAGGTCGATAAGTGAGGAGGAGGTTACAAGTAGACTGTTCTTACAACGAACAGTGAAATTTTACTTCTTTTGGCATTACGTAGTTGCAGCACTTACTAATATAGGAGTTTAAGTAGCCTGTTTAGGTTTTTATGTTGGTAACGCGACGTGGCGCTCTATATGAAAATCACTGACTGTACTGTGTGAATTCTGCGGCTGGTTTCCATTGTTGGAATATTTGCTATTGTAGTGTTGGGCAGTTGGATGTGAACAGCGCGTAGCGTTGTGCAGTTGGAGGTGAGCCGCCAGCAGTGGTGGATGTGGGGAGAGAGATGGCAGAATTTTGAGAGCGGACGATCTGGACGTGTGTCCATCAGAAAGAGTAAATTTGTAATATTGGATATCATGAACTGATATATATATATATATATGATGACTTTCGAACATTATTAAGGTGAATACATTGTTTGTTCCCTATCTAAATATTTCATTTGCTAACTATGCCTATCAGTAGTTAGTGCCTTCAGTAGTTAGAATTTTGTATTTAGCTGGCAGCATTGGCGCTCGCTGTATTGCAGTAGTTCGAGTAACGAAGATTTTTGGAGGTAAGTGATTTATGAAAGGTATAGGTTATTGTTAGTCAGGGCCATTCTTTTGTAGGGATTTTTGGAAGTCAGATTGCGTTGCTCTAAAAAATATTGTGTGTCAGTTTAGTGTTGATCAGAATAAGTAAAGAGCGAAATGTCTGAGTACGTTCAGCTGTTTGAAAATCAAATAACGTAAGAAGTTTACCAGCATAGTAATTCATAATTTTTTCTAAGGGGACGCTTCATATGTCGACCCTCAGCCGAGGATACCTCACTGGAATCTTCTGATTTTTTCTTGTAGTTTGTGTAATAAGTGTAGCTATTGTTTATTGTTAGCGTGTGATTGTAGAGAAAATTTCCTTTGTAGTTGTAATTTCTCATTGTTGTACAGTAAAACAGTTGTGGCATGCATGTAGATTTGCACCAAGTATTTCGCAGCTGCGCTTGCAATTAACTAGGTACTATTTTCAGTGCTATGCTAATGTGTTTTCTTGTTTTTGCTCTTCAAATTGTGCTTTATTTGTTATCGTGTGAAATACGTGATAATTATGGTGTGTGGAAAACCTAATACTAGGCTCCAAAGTAAACTGAGAAATGATAGTGACGACGTTTGTAGCTCATCAGCACCACTGTGTAATGAAGTAACAGGCATTCAACGCAGTAATTTGGTAATTGTGCATAGGGAAATGGAGCGATCGGCAAATAATGGTGTAGACAGAGAGCAATTAGTGAACAGGGAAGCATTATCGATCGATCGATCGGCAACAGCTCGCCTCAGTTATCCGAAATGACAGGACACAATCTTGCAAATATTGTAGATTCAGGTTGTGGGTCCTCACCGTTTTCTCAAATAACTCAAGACACATTTTCTGCTTGTCAAAAAGTGAATGTTCCCGGTGCAAATGCACTGCCGAAAAGCATAGAGGAACAGATTCCTGACACTAATACATTATTATTGCAATTAATGTAACAAATGAAACAAAATCAGAGACAAACACAGCAAAAGTTAGACACAGTGGAACAAAATCTTCAAAAGTTAGACACAATGGAACAACACCAGAGACAAACAGAGCAACAGCTTCAAAAGTTAGACTAAATGGAACAAACGCTTGAACAAACACATGAAGATTTAACTGCAGAGTTACTTAAAATCGAATATAAATGTCAAAAAGTCTGTATTGACGTAAAAACACAAATTTGTGAGCATTTTCAACCTATTTTTTCGCGTCATGAAAATGCATTACAGAATCACGAAGCAGCCATAAAAGAACTGCAAACTATTGTTCATGAAAATCACGACACCTTGCAAGCTAAAACTGACTCAGTTGCATCTACCGATTCAGTTACGCAACTTGCAAAAACTCAGGAAAACTTAAAGTGCACAGTAAATACGATTTCAACACTATTGGACCCTCTGAAACTTGGTTCAGAAAAACACACTGAGGAAATCAGTTCACTATCGGAGAAAGTAGCCGAACTTTCGGATCAGTTCACTAATTGATCTACAAAGGTATATGATGATCTGAATGACACAAGACTGGTATCCTTCACTGACACAGAAGAGTATGAACAAATTAGAAAATTCAAACAAAATCAAAATCAAATCAATACACAGTACAAAAGAGAAATCCGGGATGTACAAAATCAGTTGACACAGGTAATACAAGAATTATATATTTCAGAGGACGCTTGCGCTCCAATACGGGAAGAGGGACATAGAAACACGGAACAGCCACAAAATAATAACACAGGGCACTTCGGAAATTATGAAAGAAATTGGCAAGGTACACAGAATTTTGAGATGGAACCGCCGAAACGAAGTAACAGTGACCGATATGTGACTCGCCGACATGATGGTTTTGACTATAAGCTGTTCATTACTACACGTAAATTCAAAACATTTAGGAATTCTGGCAACGACATTCATCCACAAGCTTGGCTTCATCAATTCTCTCATTGTTTTCCTCCCAACTGGTCATTAGAGCACAGGTTAGAATTTATGTGTGGCTACTTAGAGAATGAACCAGCTGCAAGAATGCGATCGGTCATTCACGATTGTCACAGTGAAGGAGAATTTTATCATGCCTCCCTCTCAGCATATTGTTCTCAAGCTACTCAAGACCGAGTAAAACATAGCATCATAATGATGAAACATTTCGCACAATCTGAATTTTCCAGTCTTGTCAAATATTTTGAAGACATATTGCATAAGAATCAGTATCTTTCAAACCCATACAGCCCCTCAGAACTCATCCGCATTTGCTTAATCAAATTGCCTGAACATTTACGACATATTGCTTTGGCAGGACGTTGCAAAGACGACATTGAAGCTTTTCAGGGGCTGTTACAAAAACTGGAAATTGACACTGACAGTCGCGGGACGCGAAAACAGGAACATAACAATTACAGTTCACATCCGTCACAATTCCGCAATGACAGAAATAATAACTGTACACGACAAGGCTATTCTTACAACGCAAATCGTGACCAAAACAGACACCACCCGTATGACAACCGTTGGCAGAGTAGTAATAATTACAGGGAAAGATCTCCTCTCTCCGGTAATGACTATGACAGAGACAGTCAGAGAAACAGACAATATAGGAACCAAAATAATTATTATCAAGGGAGGCAGAATAACTTCAGACGCAACGGTCCACCGCGCAGTTACGATTCCGGGAGAAACTCTCCACCACATGAGCGACAAACAAGAAACTATGGAAACTACTGACATAACGACAGACCTGAATTTCATCAGAACCGGCGGGATTGAAACAGGGAAGGGCCCTCTCGGCAAGGTGAATTTGTTGAAGTTAGATCTCCTAATCCCAATAACGACATGCGCCAACAAAGAGACAGTAGACAATGACTCACACCGCTGGCAGCCCCGGAACGTACTTATGAAGCTGACGACGTAGCTGCCCTGCCTATTAATTTTGTGAAAATGGAAGACATTAGGGACATCTTACTCCAGGAACACGACGTAAAACATAACATTGCATATCCTGTAATTCATATTACAGTAAATGACGTAAAATCTACGACAGTAGTTGACTCTGCCAGTCCCATTTCAGTAATTAGTGAAACAGCCTTTAGCAAATGCAACAAATCGAACGATTGCCCCACACTTCCGTTACGTAGGATTAAATTACAAGGGGCAATCGTTGGAAAAAGTGTAGATGTACGCCAACAAACCAACTTAGAATTCTTTTGTCAAAGCCACAGCTTTTCTATGAACTTTCTTATTGTTCCATTATTGTCGACGGAAATTATATTGGGAGTAGACTTTTTGAATGAATACAAGCAATCGTAAACTTTCACGATGCTGAAATAAGTTTAGAGAAAGAAGGTAAGTCAACAGCTTTGAAATTTGATGATTGGCTCTCAAAACATGTCGAGGAAAGTAATTAGCTTTACCTTCTGTTAGACAACAGTTCGGAATTTTCTACGGAACTTGACACTAACAATCACTCTACAAGTACTAACAGGGATAATATCGACGGCGTATTTGATACTAACGAATTAATTCAGAATGAAATTCAAACAATTGAGAATTCTAATGACACTAATAAGCAGGACCTGATTGAGATTTCACAAGCATATTCCACAGTTTTTACTCACAAAACAGGAACAATCAAGGGATTTCAATACCAGTTTCGTGTTCGTGAGCATACTAAATTTTGTGTTACCCCATACATAATTTCGGCACATTATAGGGACCGTGTTAGAGCAGAAATACAATCTATGCTTGATGAGGGCATTATTGAGCCTGTAGTAAGCTGATACAACAATCCATCACATGTTGTTGAGAAGGAAAATGGATCGATCAGGCTTGTTTTAGATTCGAGACAAGTCAATACTATCATAATTCCTGAAACAGACAGGCCGCAAACGTTGGAAGAACTTCTTCAAAATTTTAATGGTGTAAAAGTGTTGTCTGCCATTGGTCTCAGATCCAGCTTTTGTTAGATCGAACTTCATCCAGAATGTAGAAAATACACAGCTTTTCTTTGTTTCAGCGTTTGTTATCAATTTCGGAAACCTCCTTTTGGTTTGAACTTTTCTTCGGCAGCATTCATTCGCGGGCTAAATTCCATATTACACGAGTTCTTAAAACGTCACATCACCTTATATGTGGACGATATCTTAACAGCAGAAGCATCATGGGAACAATATAATCGCATCGTCAACAGTTTGTTACGTATTTTTGCAGAATCTGGAATTACAGTTAACTTGGAAAAGTATGAATTCGGTAGGTCAAAGGTGAAGGCATTCAGCCGGATCCTGAAAAGTTAGAAGCAATCAGAGCCATTCCAGTTCCATCCACAAAAAACAAGTCCGCATTTTTCTAGGTCTCGTAAATTTTTACTGTCGTTTTCTGAATATGCAAATTATAGTTACACCAAAACTTTGTCCTCTCACGGGAAAAAATACTATTTGGAACTGGGACGAACAGGCACAGTTGGAATTCAATTCTTTGAAAGAAGCGCTACTTACCGCGCCCACACTGGCCCATCCAGATCTGTCACAAGATTTCTGCCTTAGCACAGATTCTTCTAAAGTCGGTCTTGGTGCCCATTTATTTCAAGAAGCCATAGAAAATGACTCTACTGTTCAGAAAACCATTGCTTTTGCTAGCCGAGTGCTAACAAAATTGAAAGAAATTATTCCGTTACTGAATTAGAAGCTTTAGCTATCGTTTGGGCATTTAAGTTCCGTTTCTTTCTTTCTGGTAAGCACGTAAAAGTATACAGTGATCATCGTGCATTACAATTTCTTATGTCTTCAAAATTAAATCATGACAGGTTAAAACGTTGGGCATTGTTTCTGCAATAATTCCGCTTCACAATAGTCTACATTCCCGGCAAGGAGAACATTGTTGCGGACGCACTGTCACGCGCACCGGCTGGGCTTGAGAAAAGTAACACAGAAGGCAACCTCGAGAAAAATTTCAGTATTCTTTACATTCAGAAAGTCGCCTTTGGAAACTTCATCACCACATCTTTAAACGACATTGATCATGAACAAGATAAAGATCCGATTTGGAAAGACATCAAAAGTAAATTTCATGAAAAGACACACACACAGATTCGGCATTATTATCTGGTTAGAAACAACATACTGTTCAAACGCTGCACTGTTGATGACAAGCTATGGGTACTTTGCATTCCTGACGATTTTGTTAATAAGCTCATTTGGTACATTCATTTCAGCTACGCACATTTTGGTCCACGAAAATGTTATCATATTCTTCGAACGACTTGTTATTTTAACAATATGGAAAAGAGAATTCGAAGAGTCCTGTCTATTTGTAAACTTTGTCAAAGGGCTAAACCATCTACTATATCACATCGTGCTCCGTTGTTTCCTATCCTTCCTTCTAAATTAAAAGAATTTGCTGCTGTTGATCTCTTGGGACCGCTTGTCAGAACATCCAATGGATTTTCGTACGTTCTAGTCGCTGTTGAACTTACTTCAAAATTTGTTTCTTTCACTCCGTTACGTAAAGCCACTGGACGGTCTGCATCCAACGCCTTTGTTAAAAATTTCTTACGTGAAGTTGGACACGTTAGTAAAGTCATTTCAGATAACGGACCGCAATTCAGATCTGCTGTTTGGTCACGCATGCTTCGCAACCATAAAATCAAACCTGTTTTTATTTCATTGTACTCACCACATTGTAACCCCTCCGAACGGATTATGAAAGAAATCAATAAGCTTTGCAGACTTTATTGTCACAGAAAGCATCAGCATTGGGACAGATATTTACACTTATTTCAAAACGTGCTGAATGAAATGCCTCATGATTCCACTGCTTTACCACCTACTCTTGTACTAAAGAATGAAGAACCACCGAACAGAATCAGAGAGCTTGTACCTTTCCCGAATACACGTAAACTTCGACACAAAGACATAATTGATTTGGCTCTTAAAAATATAAAATCTGCAGCAGACAAAAGGAGAAAACTACACGGTAAAGCAAATGCAAAGAAATTGTATATTGGTCAGAAAGTTCTCATTAAAGCTCATTCATTGTCACATAAGAAGAAACACTTGAGTCACAAATTCTTTCTAGTTTACAATGGACCTCACAGAATCCGACGTATACCACATGATAATTGTGTTGAAGTCGAAACTCTGCGTACTAGGAAGAGTAAAGGTTTACACCACATTTCACATGTAAAACCGTTTATTGAAAGATAATCTGCTTTTTAACTTTGTCTTTGTCATATAACTTTTCACTTTACATTACTAGTATGCTTTGTCAGACTTAGAATCTGTTAATATGCAACAATGTTTGAAGTTAAATATCCAGCCAAGAACCAAGAGAACTTATTTAAACAGAAATTACGAATGCATTGTTATTGTGAACAGACGACACAGTGTTATTGTGTGTGTACATTCTTGCTTGTTAGTTGCACGTTTACGTAATGATTATAAGGCTCACATACTTAGAACATTTACCAGTACTGCTAATGAGATTTTAATGCAACATTTTGGTCTACTTGAAAATAGATTCTGGATTTAAAGTACTTTCTGTGGAATTAATGATGACTTAGCATTTGGTTTCTTTGACAGCTACACGATTATATCACGACGCTACTAATGAGTGACAAATTACAATGTTGTTTTTGCGGTGTATCTGTTTTATATCCGCACAGTTTTTCTGAATTCTTCTGGAAAGCAAAACATGATTTAGTAGTAAGCTACAATGTGAGAACCTTTTTCGTAGCACAACAATACTTTACAGTATAGTACTTTCTTGATCACAGCAATGTACGTAATAACTACGATATCTATACACGAAGCATTTCACTTTCGTTTATGATGGGGTAAGTACATTGACTTCTGCAGAACTTAGCTTTCGGAGGACGATTATTACGACACTTCCACAGAATTATCTTACAGCAAGACGCAAATTTAGCGCTACAGGACACGCATTTGAGTGATTAATTTTGTACTTAAAACATTTATTTTTAAAGATATTTGAAGTACAGAAACCAGATGGCAGTTATAAGAGTCGAGGGCCATGAAAGGGAAGCAGTGGTTGGGAAAGGAGTGAGACAGAGTTGTAGCCTCTCCCCGATGTTATTCAATCTGTATATTGAGCAAGCAGTAAAGGAAACAAAAGAAAAATTCGGAGTAGGTATTAAAATTCACGGAGAAGAAGTAAAAACTTTGAGGTTCGCCGATGACATTGTAATTCTGTCAGAGACAGCAAAGGACTTGGAAGAGCAGTTGAATGGAATGGACAGTGTCTTGAAAGGAGGATATAAGATGAACATCAACAAAAGCAAAACGAGGATAATGGAATGTTGTCGAATTAAATCGGGTGATGCTGAGGGAATTAGATTAGGAAATGAGACACTTAAAGTAGTAAAGGAGTTTTGCTATTTGCGGAGCAAAATAACTGATGATGGTCGAAGTAGAGAGGATATAAAATGTAGACTGGCAATGGCAAGGAAAGCGTTTCTGAAGAAGAAAAATTTGTTAATATCGAGTGTAGATGTAAATGTCAGGAAGTTGTTTCTTAAAGTATTTGTATGGGGTGTAGCCATGTATGGAAGTGAAACGTGGCTGATAAACAGTTTAGACAAGAAGAGAATAGCAGCTTTCGAAATGTGGTGCCACAGAAGAATGCTGAAGATTAGATGGGTAGATCACATAACTAATGAGGAGCTATTGAATAGAATTGGGGAGAAGAGGAGCTTGTGGCACAACTTGACTAGAAGAAGGGATCGGTTAGTAGGACATGTTCTGAGACATCGAGGGATCACCAATTTAGCTTTGGAGGGCAGCGTGGAGAGCAAAAATCGTAGAGGGAGACCAAGAGATGAATACACTAAGCAGATTCAGAAGGATGTAGGCTGCTGTAGGTACTGGGAGATGAAGAAGCTTGCAAAGGATAGAGTAGCACGGAGAGCTGCATAAAACCAGTCTCAGGACTGAAGACCACAACAACAACCCCTTACTTATTGCAGGCTACTAGAACTTCTGGCGACTGGAACTTTCGGAGCCGAGTGCGTGTTTTCTCTGATGGAGTATTGGCAACAATGCTCCAGCAGTTGTGGTCACGAGCCGTTTTGGTGTGTTGAGAAGAGTAGGTGTTGAGCTCCCGCTCGGAGTGGTTGCGCGCGGCCGCGTCGAGGATAAATAGCCGGATGAAATGGCAGAAAATGCAGCTAACTCTTTAAAGAGAAACATCTGTTTATAGACGAAAACAATTTTTATAACTCAGTTATTTCGCAGAAGGGCACACAGGATTATCTAAGAGATTCCTGGTCGAAACAGTGTTGTGTAAGTGAATCAGTAATTGTCGTGGAGCAACATATTTATGGTATAAAGTAAACGAAAAGGCGTCGGTTATCAGTGATTATCTGCCTAAATAGTACGGAAACGCAACGAAGCAATGGTACTTCACTGTGAATGTGAAGCAAACGTAACTGTTAAACGAGACTGGTTGAACATTAACGTTATTAAGAAAGTGTGTTTCGTGCAAAAGGGGCAATAAATCAATCTGACTTGTACTGTTATTATTTCATCTACATCTACATCTACATCTACATTTATACTCCGCAAGCCACCCAACGGTGTGTGGCGGAGGGCACTTTACGTGCCACTGTCATTACCTCCCTTTCCTGTTCCAGTCGCGTATGGTTCGCGGGAAGAACGACTGTCTGAAAGCCTCCGTGCGCGCTCTAATCTCTCTAATTTTACATTCGTGATCTCCTCGGGAGGTATAAGTAGGGGGAAGCAATATATTCGATACCTCATCCAGAAACGCACCCTCTCGAAACCTGGCGAGCAAGCTACACCGCGATGCAGAGCGCCTCTCTTGCAGACTCTGCCACTTGAGTTTATTAAACATCTCCGTAACGCTATCACGGTTACCAAATAACCCTGTGACGAAACGCGCCGCTCTTCTTTGGATCTTCTCTATCTCCTCCGTCAGACCGATCTGGTACGGATCCCACACTGATGAGCAATACTCAAGTATAGGTCGAACGAGTGTTTTGTAAGCCACCTCCTTTGTTGATGGACTACATTTTCTAAGCACTCTCCCAATGAATCTCAACCTGGTACCCGCCTTACCAACAACTAATTTGATATGATCATTCCACTTCAAATCGTTCCGCACGCATACTCCCAGATATTTTACAGAAGTAACTGCTACCAGTGTTTGTTCCGCTATCATATAATCATACAATAAAGGATCCTTCTTTCTATGTATTCGCAATACATTACATTTGTCTATGTTAAGGGTCAGTTGCCACTCCCTGCACCAAGTGCCTATCCGCTGAAGATCTTCGTGCATTTCGCTACAATTTTCTAATGCTGCAACTTCTCTGTATACTACAGCATCATCCGCGAAAAGCCGCATGGAACTTCCGACACTATCTACTAGGTCATTTATATATATTGTGAAAAGCAATGGTCCCATAACACTCCCCTGTGGCACGCTAGAGGTTACTTTAACGTCTGTAGACGTCTCTCCATTGATAACAACATGCTGTGTTCTGTTTGCTAAAAACTCTTCAATCCAGCCACACAGCTGGTCTGCTATTTCGTAGGCTCTTACTTTGTTTATCAGGCGACAGTGCGGAACTGTATCGAACGCCTTCCGGAAGTCAAGAAAAACAGCATCTACCTGGGAGGCTGTATCTAATATTTTCTGGGTCTCATGAACAAATAAAGCGAGTTGGGTCTCATACGATCGCTGTTTCCGGAATCCATGTTGATTCCTACATAGTAGATTCTGGGTTTCCAAAAACGACATGATACTCGAGCAAAAAACATGTTCTAAAATTCTACAACAGATCGACGTCAGAGATATAGGTCTATAGTTTTGCGCATCTGCTCGACGACCCTTCTTGAAGACTGGGACTACCTGTGCTCTTTTCCAATCATTTGGAACCCTCCGTTCCTCTAGAGACTTGCGGTACACAGCTGTTAGAAGGGGGGCAAGTTCTTTCGCGTACTCTGTGTAGAATCGAATTGGTATCCCGTCAGGTCCAGTGGACTTTCCTCTATTGAGTGATTCCAGTTGCTTTTTTATTCCTTGGACACTTATTTCGATGTCAGCCATTTTTTCGTTTGTGCGAGGATTTAGAGAAGGAACTGCAGTGCGGTCTTCCTCTGTGAAACAGCTTTGGAAAAAGGTGTTTAGTATTTCAGCTTTACGCGTGTCATCCTCTGTTTCAATGCCATCATCATCCCGTAGTGTCTGGATATGCTGTTTCGAGCCACTTACTGATTTAACGTAAGACCAGAACTTCCTAGGATTTTCTGTCAAGTCGGTACATAGAATTTTACTTTCGAATTCACTGAACGCTTCACGTATAGCCCTCCTTACGCTTCTGTTTGAGAGGTTTTGGCTGCGTTGAAACTTGGAGTGGAGCTCTCTTTGCTTTCGCAGTAGTTTCCTAACTTTGTTGTTGTACCACGGTGGGTTTTTCCCGTCCCTCACAGTTTTACTCGGCACGTACCTGTCTAAAACGCATTTTACGATTGCCTTGAACTTTTTCCATAAACACTCAACATTGTCAGTGTCGGAACAGAAATTTTCGTTTTGATCTGTTAGGTAGTCTGAAATCTGCCTTCTATTACTCTTGCTAAAGAGATAAACCTTCCTCCCTTTTTTTATATTCCTATTAACTTCCATATTCAGGGATGCTGCAACGGCCTTATGATCACTGATTCCCTGTTCTGTACATACAGAGTCGAAAAGTTCGGGTCTGTTTGTTATCAGTAGGTCCAAGATGTTATCTCCACGAGTCGGTTCTCTGTTTAATTGCTCGAGGTAATTTTCGGATAGTGCACTCAGTATAATGTCGCTCGATGCTCTGTCCCTACCACCCGTCCTAAACATCTGAGTGTCCCAGTCTATATCTGGTAAATTGAAATCTCCACCTAAGACTATAACATGCTGAGAAAATTTATGTGAAATGTATTCCAAATTTTCTCTCAGTTGTTCTGCCACTAATGCTGCTGAGTCGGGAGGTCGGTAAAAGGAGCCAATTATTAACCTAGCTCGGTTGTTGAGTGTAACCTCCACCCATAATAATTCACAGGAACTATCCACTTCTACTTCACTACGGGATAAACTACTACTAACAGCGACGAACACTCCACCACCGGTTGCATGCAATCTATCCTTTCTAAACACCGTCTGTACCTTTGTAAAAATTTCGGCAGAATTTATCTCTGGCTTAAGGCAGCTTTCTGTACCTACAACGATTTCAGCTTCGGTGCTTTCTATCAGCGCTTGAAGTTCTGGTACTTTACCAGCGCAGCTTCGACAGTTTACAATTACAATACTGATTGCTGCTTGGTCCCCGCATGTCCTGACTTTGCCCCGCACCCGTTGAGGCTGTTGCCCTTTCTGTACTTGCCCAAGGCCATCTAACCCAAAAAACCGTCCAGCCTACGCCACACAACCCCTGCTATCCGTGTAGCCGCTTGTTGCGTGTAGTGGACTCCTGACCTATCCAGCGGAACCCGAAACCCCACCACCCTATGGCGCAAGTCGAGGAATCTGCAGCCCACACGGTCGCAGAACCGTCTCAGCCTCTGATTCAGACCCTCCACTCGGCTCTGTACCAAAGGTCCGCAGTCAGTCCTGTCGACGATGCTGCAGATGGTGAGCTCTGCTTTCATCCCACTAGCGAGACTGGCAGTCTTCACCAAAACAGATAGCCGCCGGAAGCCAGAGAGGATATCCTCTGATCCATAGCGACACACATCATTGGTGCCGACATGAGCGACCACCTGCAGATGGGTGCACCCTGTTCCCTTCATGGCATCCGGAAGGACCCTTTCCACATCTGGAATGACTCCCCCCGGTATGCACACGGAGTGCACATTGGTTTTCTTCCCCTCTCTTGCTGCCATTTCCCTAAGGGGCCCCATTACGCGCCTGACGTTGGAGCTCCCAACTACCAGTAAGCCCACCCTCTGCGACTGCCCGGATCTTGCAGACTGAGGGGCAACCTCTGGAACAGGACAAGCAGCCATGTCAGGCCGAAGATCAGTATCAGCCTGAGACAGAGCCTGAAACCAGTTCGTCAGACAAACTGGAGAGGCTTTCCGTTCAGCCCTCCGGAATGTCTTTCGCCCCCTGCCACACCTTGAGGCGACCTCCCACTCTACCACAGGTGAGGGATCAGCCTCAATGCGGGCAGTATCCCGGGCAACCACAGTCGTAGTCTGATCAGGGGATGCGTGGGACGAGCTGGCCGTCCCCGACAAACCCCCATCCGGACCCCCACAGTGATGCCCATTGGCAACAGCCTCAACCTGTGTGACCGAAGCCAACACTGCCTGAAGCTGGGAGCGAAGGGATGCCAACTCAGCCTGCATCCGAACACAGCAGTTGCAGTCCCTATCCATGCTAAAAACTGTTTTGCAAAGAACGTCTGAACTAATCTACAGAGAGCGCAAACAAATCAACAAAATTTAAACGGTTATTAAAATACAAGATTGTCTAGTAAATGCAGTAATGCTGCTACTTGCGCACTGCTGACACTGCTCGGCGGCGGAAGGAGACTACGCGAATTTACACTATTCAGGTACTAAAACGCGATGCTACAACTCTCAAATACTATAATACGCCCGAAATTTATGAATTAAACAATGCAAGTACCAAAAACACGCAAAGAAATTAAGAATTAAACTATGTAACAAATGAGTGAGCTAGGAGTATACGACTTGCTGCTGCAGCTGCTAGCCAACGGCGGCAGGGAGCACACTGACTGTGACCAACCGACACTAGCCGTTCAAAACAAAAACAGAAGACAAACGACTACGTGAATTTACACTATTCAGGTACTAAAACGCGATGCTACAACTCTCAAATACTATAATACGCCAGAAATTTATGAATTAAACAATGCAAGTACCAAAAACACGCAAAGATATTAAGAATTAAACTATGTAACAAATGAGTGAGCTAGGAGTATACGACTTGCTGCTCAGCTGCTTATCCAACGGCGGCAGGTAGCACACTGACCAACCGACACTGGCCGTTCAAAACAAAAACAGAAGACAAACGACTACGCGAATTTACACTATTCAGGTACTAAAACGCGATGCTACAACTCTCAAATACTATAATACGCCCGAAATTTATGAATTAAACAATGCAAGTACCAAAAACACGCAAAGAAATTAAGAATTAAACTATGTAACAAATGGGTGAGCTAGGAGTATACGACTTGCTGCTCAGCTGCTTATCCAACGGCGGCAGGTAGCACACTGACCAACCGACACTGGCCGTTCAAAACAAAAACAGAAGACAAACGACTACGCGAATTTACACTATTCAGGTACTAAAACGCGATGCTACAACTCTCCAATACTATAATACGCCCGAAATTTATGAATTAAACAATGCAAGTACCATAAACACGCAAAGAAATTAAGAATTAGACTATGTAACAAATGAGTGAGCTAGGAGTATACGACTTGCTGCTGCAGCTGCTATCCAACGGCGGCAGAGAGCACACTGACTGACCAACCGACACTGGCCGTTCAAAACAAAAACAGAAGACAAACGACTACGCGAATTTACACTATTCAGGTACTAAAACGCGATGCTTCAACTCTCAAATACTATAATACGCCCGAAATTTATTAATTAAACAATGCAAGTACCATAAACACGCAAAGAAATTAAGAATTAAACTATGTAACAAATGAGTGAGCTAGGAGTATACGACTTGCTGCTGCAGCTGCTATCCAACGGCGGCAGGGAGCAGGGGGAATGAAAAAGTGACCTTTTTCATTCTTTAAATGAATAATTTTAATATCTGAGACGTATATTCATATTACTTACATGGTCTGGTTTATTTCGTAACGAAGCGTGTTCTGTACGTAAAGCTCCCACAATTGAGTCTGATACCCAGACACTGGCAAAAACTGATCTGAAATAGAGAAGAAAAGACATCAACTAATGAGAGATGGGCTTTAATCTGTAGCTTAAAGCTTAAATTGCAATTCTGCACTGAAGCGCCAAAGAAACTAGTATAGGGATGCGTATTCAAATACAGAGATACGTAAACAGGAAGAATACAGCGCTGCGGTCGGCAACGCCGATATAAGACAAAAAGTGCCTGGCGCAGTTTTAGATCGGTTACTGCTGCTACATTAGCAGGTTATCAAGATTTAAGTGAGTTTGAACGTGGTGTTGTAGTAGGTGCACGAGCTATGGGACACAGCATCTCCGAAGTACCAATCAAGTGGGGTTTTCCAGTACGACCATTTCACGAATGTATCGTGAATATCAGGAATCAAGTAAAACATCAAATCTTCAACATCGCTGAGGCCAAAAAATGTCCTGCAAGAACGGGACGAACGACAACTGAAGAGAATCGTTCAAAGTGATAGAAGTGCAACGCTTCCGCAAACTGCTGCAGATTTCAATACTGGCCTATCAACAAGTGTCAGCGTGCGAACCATTTAACGAAACATCGTCGATATGGGGTTTCGGAGCCGAAGGGCCACTCGTGTCCCCTTGATGACAGCACGACACAAAGCTTTACGCGTCGCCTGGGCCCATCAACACTGGCATTGGACAGTTGATAACTGGAAACATGTTGACTTGTCGGACGAGTCTCGTTTCAAATTGTATCGAGCGGATGGACGTTTAGAGGGTACGGAGATAACCTCATGAATCCATAGACCCTGCATGTCAGCAGGGGAATGTTCGAATTATTGGAGGCTCTATAATGGAGTGGGGCGTGTTCAGTTGTTGTGATATGGGGCCCCTGATACGTTTAGATACGACTCTGACAGGTAACACGTAGGTAAACAACTTGTCTGATCACCTGCATCCATTCGTGTCCATTGTGCATTCCGACAAACTAGGGCAATTTCAGCAGGAGAGTGCGACACCCTAGACGTACAGAATTGCTACAGAGTGGCTCGAAGAACACTTTTATGAGTTTAAACACTTCCGGTGGTCACCAAACTCCCCAGACATGAACATTATTCAGCATATCTGGTATAAGGCAGGTGTACCTGCTTCTTAGGCTCTTCAGTGTATTAGCCCTTGTTCTGTAGAAGAGACGTGTTTCAGAACAGTGAAAATAATCAAGTGCTCACACCTCTTAAGCTATGCACTCTATGTCCCGTATTTACTAAAATTTTTTTCCTTCTCAGAACATGGGAAAGCAAACAGCGAAGATGAAAATGTGCTCATAGATCTTAAAGTAGGAATTTTAGAGCCCATGTTTACAAGACTTTTTATTCAGTTTTTCCTTCTTTCGGTCGCTATTACCTTCTTTTGTTCCCTGTTACCAGCTCTTTGAGGTTGTCTTTGGAGTTCTGGTTCACCTATTATTGACAATATATTATGATATCTAACACCACCAAAGATCTATGGCCGACACGATCTGTGATTCTCTTCGCCCGTCAACCTGATGAGGTGCGACTTGAGTATCGCACAGATGTTCTAATGGACCAAACTTGGCATAGTTTAGCACTGTTTCAGTGTTGACTAACTGTGATTTTAGGTAACTGAACTGCTAGGTCATCAGCACCCTCACATGAAACAAATAGATATGCCTGTGATTAAAATCAGTTGTAACCAATAAGCTTTAAAAACACGCAGGAATAACATACGAACACAACGAACAAGATTTAATTTACAGAGCCGATTTAAAAAAGATAGCACGAAACACGGCTACAACGAAGCAGAATAATTACCTGTAAAATCAGCAGAACAACAACATTTGCGGGCGGGTTGGCCGAGCGGTTCTAGGCGCTACAGTCCGAAACCGGGCGACCGCTACGGTCGCGGGTTCGAATCCTGCCTCGGGCATGGATGTGTGTAATGTCCTTAGGTTAGTTAGGTTTAAGTAGTTCTAAGTTCTAGGGGACTGATGACCTCAGAAGTTAAGTCCCATAGTGCTCAGAGCCTTTTGAACAACATTTAAAAAGAGATTAGATTATCGTGATTGAATGACAAATACGTAGTAATGAGTGACTCTGCCATTCTGCGACATGCTGAAATCTGTATCGCAATAGTTTGGAAGTAGGGCAGACAATAACATTCATCTCGTTGTCATTTGAAATAGTGGACAGATCTTGTGGAAGAACAGATAAACCTCTTGACTGAAAAGAAGGCACAACGCAAGAAATAATGTGTCGATGCCTGTGGTCTGCACTTGCCACACTAACACACACACTCACATACACATTCATATTCACACGTACACGCACGCATTCGTGTGTTCTGTTGACGCAGGAGAAAACAACATGTCAGGGGACATTGTCTCTCTCTTTGGCCTATTTCTTCTGCTTGTTGTGCCTCGTAGGAGGTACAGTTTGATCACTCTGTTGACATCACTGACTGCAGCTTACTGACGCTCACTTCCAGCCATCAATACTCCCTCCAACATATGGTACTTCGTTTCACGTTAGTAGTGACTTCGCAGGGAGACAGGTCAAGGACACCCAGGAAGTTCATTTACATTGATTTAAGTGCGCCCAGGCACGCAGAAGAAAGCTACCTCCTTCTTCCGTCCTTCAAGAAGGGGACAAAACTGAGAACTGATTTTGTAGCTGCACCCAAAATTACTAACAAAACTTTTACTCCAGTTTTACACCTTGACTTAAGTGAAAAAATGAAGCAAGCAGGCACAAATTTCTGTTTCTACTTCTGTAAACTACATTACCAAACTTATTCACTGAGAAACGATATGCAATGTTACTTCTGATGTTTTATGTTAATCTTGCAAAATATTAATAGTCAACTTAAGTATGAACTCTGACAAAGTGATCATTACAGTTAATTAGTAAAACTTTAAAGATAAACTAAACTGTGTATTTTTGAGATGCTGTTCGGAATCCAAATAACAGCAGTTTGCAGTTACAGATCAACTAATCACTTTTCCTGATGCTAAGGCATTCATTAATGCTTCTGTTGAGTATTGTTATTGTCCAAACATTTGCACTGCATATAACTACCCTTCAGTTAACAACATGACTGTCAAAAATGGTGCAGGAGAAAGGAAATGATGAGTCTTAAACTGATATTAACGCATATTATTGTAAATTATGCTAAAGGTTTATTAAGAACTAAATAATAATTTTCCTAGACATCACTGTTAGTCCTGTTGCAGTTTTTATGATGAAAGAAAACTATCTTGCCTCTTCACTGAAACATAGACGACTAAGCAGTGAGCAGTTAAAACGTTACAGTACCTTTACGTCTCATAAGGGTGGATGTGATGGATTTTGGACCAAAACATCGATTTTTCAAAAATATTATTTTCTTGATCTACGTAATTTAATCTGCGTTGTGCGTGAATTTTATCGTGATAGCAGCTTTAGAAAGGCCTTTAAATTGTTAAACTGATTAACTCTGCACTGGCGGCCACTCTCACCTTTTCCGATATTTGGGAATGTTTCAGCGGAATCTTTGTCAGTGTGAAGGCTATCTTTGGCTAACATCTATATTTCTGACTGACATCTATATCTTTGCCTGAATACTTTCTTACATGTTGTTTATTTACGTTTTGACAATACTAACACATATTAGTAAATGGAAGGTTGAATTCGCAAACCTTTACGTGGAAGTCAAGATTTATGCTTAATGGGTGTTGGAAAAAATGTATTTAGCATAGGGAGGTTTCGTGGAAATCGGTTTACCAACAAAAAGAGGAAGCAGCTCAAAATGAAGAACGTAAGCTCTCACCTTCAGCATCGAAACTTGGAACAGGGGAATTGTACAGGTGCGTGAATGATGTTGATATGGATTCCACTGATTACAGACATTGATTTGCAGCTTCTCTGCCAGGCTATGAAGTTTTCATGTTCATGTGTTTGCTGGAAAATTACGGGATACGTGATTGTCGTTGAAGAAGGAAGGGTGGGAATAGATTGTGATTTTAAATTAATTTGTAATTCGTGTGCCTATGAAATTTCATTTTGCTCTTCCAAGAAAACTGACTCTGGTACCTATGGAAGCAATTTTAGGTTAGTATATGCTCTGAGATGCCTTGGACAGGGCAGGGAAGGCGTGTTATTTATTGTGTAGTTTCCTGAAGATGCCTCCAACTTGTTTAAGGCTTGAAAAAAATAAAGAAAGATATGTCTGATGCTGTATGCGATACTGCCAATGTTTCTATGAAGAAAGCAGTGGAGGAATTGGTGGAAATAAACCAAAATGAAATAGATTCTGGGGTAAATATTCATGACAGTGTATCTCCTGCAAATGTTACTGACCCTTGTGTATCTGTAGAAGGGATCTGGATGAATAAGGGTCACGCATCTCTATATGGAGTTGCATTTGTTATTTGTATTGACTCAGGTAATGTTTTAGGTGTAGAAATTGTGTCTAAATACTGCCACCAGTGTGCAACAAGGAAAATGTCCAACAATGAAGACAGTGAGAAACTGTGGCAAGAAAATCATGGAGTAGCATGCTCTTAAAATTATAGTGGCTGAACTGGGGGCATGGAGGCTGCTGCAGTTGTCAACACTTTTTACCCACACTGACACAGATTCAGATTCATTAATTTACGATGATTCCTGGTCCTGAGAACCAAGGGCATTGACGACATGTAATATCATTTACCCATAACTCTATTGTAGTCCTCTAAGATCTGAAATGTCCGATAAGCAATGATGTCACGGCTGATAAGACTTTCTCGACTTTAGGTCCACGTACTAGAGCAATGGTGACCCAGCCATTACCGTGATGATTCACATCATTGCTGCTAAGGGTAAAGTTAAGAACTCCACCACAGAACGCTGATGTACCATGCAGGATAACTTGTGCGCCTACATAGTTCTCGGTACTAATAGCAAAATTGTCTATTGCTTTATAGACTGTAAGGCGGGTACGCCTTCTCCTCCTATAATATCGTGGCATCTTCTGTGTGGGCAGTCCAGTTCTGTTGCTCGAGCGGCTGCACGAAGACTGACGCCTTCTTAACAAAATCGTTACTTATATAGACAAAGGCTCAAGGGTGCAACAGTTTTGTCTATAAAATTAATGATTTTGTTAAGAAGGGGTCAGTTTTCATGCAGCAGCTCGAGCAACAGTATTGGATCGCTCACACAAAAGATGCCAATTATCTAGGGACCAGTATGGTGTTAGATATATTAAATATCTTGGTGATGGCGACTCCTCTTCTTTCAAAGCTGTAATAGATAAAAATCCGTGCAATACAACAATAGAAAAGTTGGAATGTGTTGGCCACATCCAAAAGAGGCTTGATGGTAGGCTTCGTCGCTTGCTGTGAAGTACTTGAGTATGGAAAACCCGTAAGAGGAAAAGGCAGGCTTACTCGGAAAGAAATTGATTCTCTTCAGTTATTTTATGGGAGAGCTATCAGGAAAAACGCACGTAATTTAGAGGCAATGAGGCTTGCTATGTGGGTATTTTTTTCCACAAACTATCCACTGACCAAGCAATAACGCACAATCTGTGCCCGAAAGACGATTGGTGTAAGTTCTACAACAGGAATGAGACGTATTCACATAAACACTCATTACCAGAACCTGTAATGAATGCAATTAAGCCCACATTCACGTTTCTTGCAAACCCTTGTTTATTGAGGAAGTATCTTCACGGAAAGACACAAAATGCAAATGAAAGCCTCAATAATTTAATTTGGATTATATGCTCAAAAACGACATTCTGTGGACTTGAAGTACTCAAAATAGGTGTCTATGATGTAGTTTTACGTTACAATAACGGAAGTAATGGCAGAATTAAGTTCTGAAGAGAGTTGGTGTAGATCATGGTGTGTTTACAACAAAAGCATTTTACACCATCGACTAGAGCAGGATCAAGAAAGCTAACAGATCAGTGTCTTACTTGCAAATACAGGCCACACAGATTCGAAGAGGAGAGAACAGGAACCTGGAAGATGAGAAGTATGGAGGATTTTAAAATTGAGGTAAGCTTATTAGTTGTAGAAGTACGAGAAGAAGATCTTTGAACCTCATTTTCTATGTTTCACTTTTTTGACATTATTAGTAGCTTTTCTCAAAAAGTAAATGCTATGAAGTTCTCAGGAACTGTTCGCAACGTGTTGCTGTCTCCCTGGAATCAAAAAGTACGAGATCCTGGAATTACATTCTGATTTTTACATGATCGTATGTAGAAAATTAAAAACTCTATTAATGATAGAATTTGTACCATAAACTAATAACTGCAGTTCAGTGTTCTTATACCTTCTCAGGACACTACAATAAAATTTTCAGATTAATTGCATGATTAGAATTTGAGTTACGGCTATTTATAAAAAAGACAATAAAAAATTAAAAATTCAAAGTTCTGGAAAAATATTAATCCTGCATATTTTATTATACTTTTCCGTTCTCCTGCTTCACACATGCAAAATATTATAATCGTACATTAATAAATATGGCTGTAATGATTTTTTTAAATAAAGGTTTACATTTTCCGTTACATCCCGCCTTAAAGATATAGATGCTACTCACCATACTGCAATCCTTCACAACAATGCTTATTGGACTTCTGGTGCGAGCTATTTCAACAAAGACTTAGTCTCAAAAATAGCGTTGTATCCAAAGTGATTGCATAACAGACTACATATTACTGCAAATATACGAAATCATCCATGCCTCCAATTGTGCAATGTTTTACTGTATAGAATTATCTGTTTGTTGCACATACGCGAGCCGTCGATCTCAAAGGACTAATGACTAGCTACGATTCATTGTAACTGAATACAGGTCTCTTTACACATTATGGGCTAATGCAAGAAAGGCATAGTATATCCCCCTACTTTTGTGGACGAAGGCAATGTTCAGAAATTTAATATGAAATTCTCTCAGGAAGCCATAAGTTATTTACAAAGATATTTGCAAACATTAACAATGTAAACAAAACAGGTTCATTAAAACAAATTATTAAACACATATTACATAATTATCAACAGTTAATCACTGGTTTCACAGAAAATATGCAAAATTATAGTCTATATTATATTGTGATGACAAGAACATGATAATAAGCAAAATATGGTATTGTTATATTACATGTTCTTCACCTTTTTCTTCAGGTATTTCATGTGGATAGTCTTAAGATGATCTACCCCAACATACAGAGTGACTGTTGTGCGAATAAGTGTAACACTTATCATACAAATACATAAAAACTTTTGAATGAGTGTTGTATAGCTCAGTATTACATTTGCATATATATTAAAAATTCTCTTTATATTCTTTGCATTACACTTATTTATATAAATGTTTTCCTCTACGAAACCAAAATAACTGGATCATCCATCATACTCTTTGTTCAAAACCAGTGTCTGTTTTACTGTAATGAGTGCTATACATCATACTCTTTGCTCAAAACTAGTGTCTGTTTCATTGCAATAAGTGTCATATTTTATTAATTCGTGTGTTTTACATAATGACGAACTATTGTTTCACATTTTTTTCTTTCCTACTAGTTCCCATCCTATACAAAAACAATATACTATAGTCCTCATCCACTATGTGATTAGTAAAAAAGTACGTCTATTCCACTAGAATATAAGAGCGCCAGAAATAACTTCTGTTTTACTCGTTGACTTTCCGTCAGTTACTACGAACTGTGACCTCTCTGACAGGAAATCACAAATCCAGTCACATAACTGAGACGATATTCCATAAGCACACAATTTCACTACGAGCCGCTTGTGTGCAACCATGTCAAAAGCCTTCCGGAAATCCAGAAATACGGAATCGATCTGAAATCCCTTGTCAATAGCACTCAAGACTTCATGTAAATAAAGAGTTTGTTGTTACACAGGCACGATGTTTTCTAAATCCATGTTGACTGTGCGTCAATAGACCGTTTTCTTCGAGGTAATTCATAATGTTCGAATACAATATATGTTCCAAAATCCTGCTGCATATCGACGTTAACGATATGGGCCTGTAATTTAGTGGATTACTTCTACCGCCTTTCTTGAATATTGGTGTGACCTGTGGAACTTTCCAGTCTTTGGGTACGGATCTTTCGTCGAGCGAACGGTTGTATACGATTGTTAAGTATCGAGCTAATACATCTGCGTACTCCGAAAGGAACCTAATTGGTATACTGTCTGGATCAGAAGACTTGCTTTTATTAAGTGGTTTAAGTTGCTTCACTACTCCGAGGATATTTACTTTTACGTTTTCGATTCGAATTCTGGAATATTTACTTCGTCCTCTTTCGTGAAGGCATTTCGGAAGGCTGTGTTTAGTAACTCTGCTTTGGCAGCACTGTCTTCGATAGTATATCCATTTGCCATCGTTCAGAGAAGGCATCGATTATTTCTTGATACTTCACATACTACCAGAATCTCTTTGGATTTTCTGCCAGGTTTCGAGAGAAAGTTTCGTTGTGGAAACTGGTATAAGCATCTCGCATTGAAGTCCGCACTTAATTTCGAGCTTCTGTAAAAGATCGCCAGTCTTGGGGATTTTGCGTCTGTTTAAATTTGGCATGTTTGTTTCGTTCTTCCTGCAACAGTGTTCTAACCCGTTTTGTCTACGGAAGAGGATGAGCTCCGTAGTTTGTTAATTTATTTGGTATAAACCTCTCAATTGCTGCCGATGCTATTTCTTTGAATTTAAGCCACATCTGTTCTACACTTATATTATTAATTTGGAATGAGTGGAAATTGTATCTCAAGAAGGCGCCAAGTGAATTTTTACCTGCTTTTTAGAATAGGTATATTTTTCGAGGATTTGGGGTTTACAATATTCAGTCTCGCCACGACAACCAAGTGCTCACTAATCCCTGAATCGGTTTTGACGCTAGTTATTAACTCAGAATTATTTGTTGCTAAGAGCTCAAGTGTGTTTTCACAACCGTTTACTATTCGCGTGGGCTCTTGAACTAACTGTTCGAAATAATTTTCAGAGAATGCGTTTAGCACACTTTCGGATGATATTTTATGCGTACCTCCGGATTTGAACATGTATTTTCGCCATCATTTCGAGGGTAAATTAAAGTCACTACCAACTGTTATCGTATTAGTCAGGTACGTGTTTGAAATCAAACTCAAGTTTTCTTTGAACCTTTCAGCAACTGTATCATCTGAATTGGGAGGTCGGTAAAAGGATCCAATTGTTATTTTATTCCGGTTGCCAACAATGACCTCTGCCCATACTAACTCACAGGAAGTATCTACTTCAATTTTGCGACAAGTTGAACTACTTCTGACAGCAATAGACACGCCACCGCCAACCGTGTTGAGCCTATCCTTTCGGAACACCGTAAGTTTCTTCGCAAAAATGTCGGCTGAGCTTATATCTGGATTTAGCTAGCTTTCAGTGGCTATAACGATTTGAGCATCAGTGCTTTCTATTCGCGCTTGGAGCTCTGGTACTTTCTCAATACATCTACGGCAATTTACAACTGTTATACCAATGGTTCCTGTATCTACGTCCTTCCTGTGTTCAGCCTGCACACCTTGCGACTGAAGCCCTTCTTGTGTTTTCCCGAGACCCTCTAACCTAAAAAACCACCCAGCCCAAGCCACACAGCCCCGGCTACCCGTGTAGCCGCCTCCTGCGTATAGTGGACACCTGACATATTCAGCGGAACCAGCAACCCAGCCACCCTTTGGCGTAAGTTGAGGAATCTGCAGCCTTCACGGTCGCAGAACTGTCTGAGCCTCTGTTTGAGACCCTCCACTCGGCTCTGTACCAGAGGTCCGCAATCGGTCCTTGCGACTATGCTGCAAATGGTCAGCTCTGCTTTCATCTTGCAAGCCTTTACCACTTCTGTTAGCCGCTCGAAACCAGAGAGAATCTCTTGTGATCTAAAGTGACACATCATTGGTACCGTCGTGAGCAACCACCTGCAGTTGGCTGCACCCTGTGCTCTTCACGGTATCCGGGAGGACCCTTTTCACACGGTATGCACACGGAGTGCACATTGGTTTTCTTACCCTTCTTGTTTGTCTGACCTCTCAAAAGATACTCTTCGCTGTGGTTGTACCTACGGTACAGGTAACTGTATCGCTGAGGCACATAAGCCACCCCACTGACGGTAAGTTCCGTGGTTCATGGGCGTTTGTTAAAAATTATGACAGGAAAAATATCAGCTGCTAGTGACCACCATGTGCTGAGGTCAACCGACTATGGGATGGATATATTACACTTCACAAAATGGACGTCATGGACATTCAAGAAATATTCAAAACAAACAATTAACTTTGTACCATGAACATCGAATGAAAAATGATGCGTCACAGTGATCGCAAGGTTTGCACCATCAAGATCGAAGACGAACTCCTTGGCAGTTATAAACCGTGCAGGACGTTCAGATACGAATCCACCTTTAAGAAATGCATATAGAATCATACCGGTGTAACGGCGTGATGAGAACTGATGGAATGTGATGGCATGCAACCGAATGTCGTGAAACTGGATATCCGTTAAAGCGTAATTGTAGATTGTACTGTAATATGATTTATAGGCACGTAGAAACAAACATCCGAAAGCTGAATTTGTCCAGTACTTCCAAGTGGTATGAAATCGAAAGTTACACACTTTTCAGTAGGGATAGGTTGCTGTACAAGACAACGATTTTTATTGCCAGACGAGGAGTGAAGCACAAGTACGAGTAAGTTATTTTGACCAGTTATTGGTCAGAAGCAGTGTTCATACCATAGTTGTAGTTGTCTAACGTCCATTTTTCCGCTCTTGCTTGCTGTGATGTAAATATTCCCTACTGCCCTTGCAAGATCACGCACACGAGACAGAATCGTAGGGGCAGAGCACCTATAACTTCTCGCAGCACAATAAATAACTTTCCAGCCAATTTAGCATCCAGATTAACAGTCGATAATTGTATACGAATGCGTTAAGTCATTGATGTTAGTTGATATTCATTCACTTCTCTTGGTACGTCTAATTTCCAGGGTTGAATTCATATGCATTTTCTCTTGAAATCCCCCTTGGTAGGAGTTGAAAACAAATTTCTTACTGAACGATGGAATAAGTTTTTTACCGCATCTACACATTTCCGCAGTTTTTTGTGAATCGTCGAGTTAAGGCATTGCTTCAAATTTCGTTATCTTGCGTCTTCCAGGTCTGTAGCAGCACTGTTTGAAGTTAGGCAAACACCCACTGCTTCCTTTGAAATCACTGTTATCTATGTTGTGCGCAATTTGATGTGCATAAAACAGTAATCACTATCACGCACATCCTATAAATTGTATCGAGCATCTTTGAAACGCGAAAACATCAGTTTTTGTAACAAGTGCGCCTTGTCCTCCCTTGAATATCCGTAGTTTTTCTTATGCACTGCACGGTCATGTTGTTGCAGACTTATTCGAAATTTGTTTTACTTTTATTTATTTATTTCTTTTACTGTGCTGCGGGTGATCTTCCATGTACGTAATTCTGTTTAGTACCCGCTCCTTGGACAACGGTCATCCTGCGCTACGTTTCACTGGAGACGTGATTTGTGGCTCCCTGTTCGACAAGGACGATGAACTACATGGCTCGTCACCCGTTTCAGTATCACTTTCACTTGTTAACCACGTGTCGTCGTCACTGTACTTCTAATGATCATTATCTGCCACTTCGTTCTCTGTGAAATTATTTGGTTTCCTTTCTGACGAAATGCCAACTTCGGCCACTTTTGTTGTAGATATAATGCACTGTTTGCTTTGTTTATTGTTTCCATTAAGCTGCTTTGTATCAGCACCAGTAGCACTATAGCAATACTGTGAGTTACACGTCGACAAAGCAGTTCAACTAAGCCCCGTTACTTCATGCGGTGCTGACCACTGGATACCTCCAGTTTCGCCCCCCGTTGCAATTAGGAGCCAATGCCGTGGTTGCATGGTAAATATGCAGGGCGTCGAATACCGTAAAAATCATTGACCTTTTGTGATCTCGCACTCAAGGGATTTCTTGTTAGTTTCATGAACCTGGGTCAACCTGGATGGTCAGCGAGATCCCTCACACGGGTCTCAAACGGGCCGTTGCTCGCAGATGATTGCCCAGTATGTCCTGTCAGTTACCTACAAGGCACAAGTCCGCGTAGTTTTAAATGTTGTTCTTCAGCGATGGGATTATTAGACAGATTTTCTAAGATAAGCGCAACATTTACAGCAACATCCAGTTCACTGTGCGAGTAGAAAAAGGAGAGGGCTTGCCCTTTCTCGACATTTTTGTCCGTCGCAAACGAAATGAATGGCGCGGTCACAGCGTCTACAGGAAACACATACCGATCAGCACTTGCAAGCCATGAGTTATCAAGACAGTCAACACAGGGCACTATGATTCAAAGGATAGTACAACGTTCAAGAATGACATCGGACGCCGATAACGTGGCATATGAGGCGAGCCTACTACGTAAGATCTTCAGGAACTGCAAAGAGACCACCTTTAAGGAGACGGGAACTAAATTGCATTTTTTCTGTTCTGTTGATTCGTACGCCTGCTGAAGAGAAACTAAAATAGATCTTCAGTCCTCAGCCGAAAATCTGGCTGTTACTGAGACCAGCAGGCGTTAGAACACATGGGGTTACGACACACCAATGTCGGACAAACAGCGCACACTGCAGAATACCCGAGGAAAGGAGTACTAGAAGTTTTATTGTCTACACTGTCCCGAGAAGTCTGTATTAGCTTGGAAGCACTAATAAACAGTCTAGCAGTAAATCTGGCTGATAACACTCCCCATAGAGACCGCGGCCCACAGCTCATCGAGGAGTGGAACCAGGCGATCGGGATGTTGATACGGGTACGTAGAATGGTAAGAGCATGTATGCCCATATATGCAAACACTGCGGGAACCAGTGACATCACAGTCGGCAGCTGGTGTATGTAATAGCGTACCAGCAGCAGAAATGCACTCCTTCATTTGACAATGGTTAGGGAGTACTTGGTCGAAAGCTGGTGGACTTTAACCACTTCATGCGGGTGACAACTCTAGAAAGTTTTATTAAATACACTTTGGGGAAATTCTTCTAGGAGAAAACGAGAGCTTTGGATCTTAGAGAAAAATAATTCGCGCTGAGGAGCAAAGAGGTTACAAGTAGAGCTCTACGGCTATTTTGGGGCCGAGTGTTGCGCTCGTTGTGTTGATAGGGCGGGGACCACGGGAGGCGCCAGATTTACGGCCCACTTTGGTCCGTGTCCGCAACCCTAAATCTGACCAGATGGGCGACGCCGGCCCGCAGTTCCACGTCGATTTATGCGGCTCAAGCAGCATTCGTGTGTACGCTCTGCACGCATTCGTAACGTTAATTTACCGACATGACCACAAATTAAAAACGTCACCCAGCTATAAATTTTATGCATATAATGGTGTGCTTGTGGGGCATATAATACGTGTTCCAGATGTTGTGTTAATATGCTAGCAAACACAGCACGTCTCGTCCACGCGAATAGGAACGATGTATGATATACGATGATTAGCCTTTCAGTAACTTCTTAGGCTATATGTCCATGTCAGCTCACTGTTGAAGCACCTGGCACCAACGAAATAAGCGCAATGGGTAAGAAAATAGTCATCTAAAAACACACCACGTTAATGACGAGTGACTCGGCCTTTATTATTGATAATGGGTTTTGGTAATCGTCTCACTTCGGCGAGGAACGGAGACCACAAATTTCTAACCTACCCCTTCTCATAGGTCCCATGGAGCTGACAGATTGCGAGGATACTGATTGCTACATTTCACCCGCTGTTCCAAATAGTCCTGAACGTTATCTCTTTCTTTCTCTCTTTTTATTTTTATTTCTTTATAAATTGTGTCTTCTGTGTGGTTTGATGCGCCCTACCACGAATTCCTGTCCTGTGCCAACGTTTTCAACTTAGAGTAGCAACTGCAGCCTACGTCCTCAATTACATGCTGGATGTATTCGAATCACTGGCTTTCTCTGCAGTTTTTACCCTTTACAGCTCCATCTAGCACCATGGAAGTTATTCCCTGAAGTCTTAACACATGTCTTCTCATCTTGTCCCTTCTTCCTGTCACTGTTTTTCACATATTCATTTCCTTGTCGATTCTGCGAAGAACCTCTTCATTGTTTACCTTATCTGTCCACCTAATGTTCAACATTCTTCGGTAGCGCCACATCTCAAATGCTTAAATTCTTTTCTGTACCGGTTTTCCCACACTCCATGTTTCACTACATATACTCCTGTGCTCCAAACGCACATTCTGAGAAATTCTTTCCTCAATTTAAGGCCTATGTTTGATACTAGTAGGCTTATCTTGGCCAGAAATGCCCTCTTTGCCCGTGCTAGTTCGTTTTTTATGTCCTCTCCACTTCGTCCATCATTGGCTATTTTGCTTCCAAGGTACCAGAATTCCTTAACATCGTCTATTTCGTGATCACCAATTCTTATTAAAAACTTCTCGCTCTTCTCGTTTCTGCTAGTTCTTATTACTTTCGTCTTTCCTCGATTTACTCTTAGTCCATATTCTGTAACCATTATATACTTCATTCCACTCGGCAGGTGCTGTACAAAGTTCTTCACCTTCACCAAGGGTAGGAACGTCATTGATATCTTTTAACCTTAAATTTTAATCCCACTACGAATCTATCGTTTATTTCCGTCACTGCCTCTTCGACATAGAGAAAAACAGTAGAGGCGAAAGACAATATTCACGTCTTACGCTTTTTTAATCAGAGTGCTTCGTTCTTGGTCTTCCAGTCTTGTTGTTCAATCTTTATTCTTGTACATGCTGTATGTTACCCGTCCTTCCCACATAGCTGACCATTATTTTCTCAGAATTTTGAGCTTCTTGTGCCATTTGACATTGTCGAGCGCTTTTTCCACATTGACAACTCATATGGAAGTGTCTTGATTTTCCCTCGGTCTTGCTTACATTACCAACCGCAACGTGAGGACACCCTTCTGGTGTCCTTACTTTACTCAAAGCCAAACTGATCGACATCTAACAGAATATCAATTTGCTTTCCATTCTTCTATAATGTTATTCTTGTCAGCAACTTCGATTCATGAACTGTTAAGCTGATTGTGCTAAAATCCTTGCACTTGTCGGCTCTTGTAGTCTTCGGAATTGTGTGCATGATGTTTCTTCGAAAGTGTTATGACATATATCCAGCCTCATATATTCTACACACCAACGTGAACAGTCATTTCCTTGCAACTTCCCCCAATCATTTTAGGAATTACGACGGAATGTTATCGGTGCCTGCTGCCTTATTTGATTTTAAGTCTTACAATGCCGTTCCAAATTCTGATTCTAATACTGGGTCCCCTATCTCTTTTCTATCACATCATCAAGCAAGATGCAGTGTACTCTTCCCACTAACCCGCTCGCTCTTCTGCATTTAGAAGCGGAATTTCCATTGCACTCCTAATGTTAGAGCCCTTTCATTTAATTTCACCGAAGGTCGTTTTGACTTTTCTATGTGATGTGTCAGTCCTTGCGATAAAAATTTCTTTGTCGATTTCTTCACATTTTTCATTCAGCCATTTCGCCTTAGCTACCCTGCTCTTTCTGTTCATTTCATCCCTAAGTGAATTGTATCTCTGTATTGATGAATTTCCTGGAGATTTTTGTACCTTCTTCTTTCGTCGATCAACTGAAGTACGTAATCTGTTACCCATGGTTTTTTCGCAGTTACCTTGATTGTACCTATGTTTTTCTTTTGCAACTTCTGTGATTGTCCTTGTTAGAGGCATCTATTCCTCTTCAACTGAACTACCTGCTGAGCTGTTCGTTATCGCAGTATCTATAGACTCAAAGAACTTAAAACGCATCTCTTTATCCCTTAGTATTTTTGTATCCCACTTCTTTGGCCATTGATACTTCCTGACTAGTCTATTAAACTGAAGCCTACTCTTCATCGTTACTAAATTGTAATCTGAATCTGTATCTGCTTCTAGGTATGCTTTAAAATCCAATTTATGATTTCGGAATCTGTGCCTGACCATGATGTAATCTAACCGATCTCTCAGCCATTTCCAAGTATAGCTCCTACTCTTCTGATTCTGGAACAGAGTATTGGCTATTACCAGCTGAAATTTGTTAAAAACTCAATTAGTGTCTCTGTCTTCTCTCATTCCGACTACCAAGCCCATATTCTCTCATAACTCGTTCTTCTACTCCCACCCCTACAACCGCAATCCAGTTTCCCATGATTATTAGATTTTCCTCACCCTTACTAACTGAATAAACTGTCCAATGTCGTCATATACTTTCTCTATCTCTTCATCCTTGCCGGCCGAAGTGGCCGTGCGGTTAAAGGCGCTGCAGTCTGGAACCGCAAGACCGCTATGGTCGCAGGTTCGAATCCTACCTCGGGCATGGATGTTTGTGATATCCTTAGGTTAGTTAGGTTTAACTAGTTCTAAGTTCTAGGTGACTACTGACCTCAGCAGTTGAGTCCCATAGTGCTCAGAGCCATTTTTTCTTCATCCTCTGCTTGCTGCGTCGGCCTGAGCTGTTGTTGTTGGTGTTGGTTTGGTGTCGTTTCAGGTGAAGGTAACCCGATTTCAAATATCCATTGCATGCAGTTCGCTGTGCATTATTCGCTCGGAGTCTGACTGACAAGACGTGGTGCTCGACTCCAGTGCCCGCCGGTTACGACATTTTTACGACCACTCTTCTTACTCTGTGTTACTGTGACTGGTGCACCATCACTCTTAGACGCGTTGGAAAGTCCACGTTGATGTGGCAAGTCGGGCAGCTCAGTTCACGGTGGAGCCATGTGGACGTGCATGCACAACAGATCCTGTCACGTCTTCACGTCGGCCCATTTTACTACGCTGTCACTTAGTCATGACTGACGTCACTTGTGGCTGGTCACATGATCACCAGTTCTCCTCCATCTACAGTGCTCCAAGGGGATCAAGGTGCTCCTGTAGGCTTATGCAGCCGGTTCTCAGCCGGCGGCAAATTTCAAGTCCGTTATTACACCACCGGCTGTGAGACGGGCACAGCAGCTATAGCTTCTTCTTGGTGTTTCTTCTTCTTTACTAATATATGGCATCAGATGTTACATGTTGTATACCACTGGAAAGCTGAGAAACCAATCTCTTTAGGGGAGTAATACACACTCGATTTCTTTAGATATTTTGCGAACTATAACAAACAGTTGTTTTCAGGTTTTGTTACATTTGTCTCTCCCCAAACCCAATAAGAGAACACTCTCCAGAAACTGTGTTGTGTACTGCACAAAGCAAGAAAGAAGAAAATGATATAAGATATGGGTGTGAGAAATGTCTAGTGGTGCTGCACATGCCTCTGGTTTTTCGGATGTACATCACCAACAAAAATTTTCAAAAAATTATATCGCCACTCCTCATTACTTCAATAAATAGTAAGGCCAAATTTAGAAGGAATTCCTATGAAAAAATTATGTAATTCTGAGAAAAATCTGTAAGACAAAATGTGTTCATTTTCGTAAATTTAAATAATAAATATAGGGTCGACTATGGGGAAAGTGAATCGGTTAAGGTGTGCCTAATATTTTGTCCTGGGAGATTACTTGTTTGTTTAGTGAATAGTCGCTTTAGACCTTTGTTGCAAAAGCCTAATTTAACAAGAACGCTGTTTTAGGTCCCTGAAACTTGCCCCCATAGTACATATTGTGAACACGTGCTCATCACAGAATCGCGTTGGTGGCAGAAATTTTGATAACCACTATTTGACCAACGGTGGAGAAACTGTGTACTGACGTTGTGTGTCGAATCGAATCTTCTCCCCGTATTTCACGTAGATGCAGATATTGGAGACCGTTTGCCGGATGAAGTCAATCGACGTTATACTAGTGGCTATTCTGAACGTGAAGGCTGTGCGGTGACACCAGATTTCACCCTCTCTATTCATTTCTGTTCCATAAACATCCATAACACCACGGGAAGATAACATTGTGTTGCACAAGTATCCATCACTGCTATCCACACGATGCAAAAACGTGGCTGACACTTTACGGTGAGGAATGAACAGTGACGTATTTCAGTACTTCTGTGTGGAGTACGACCATGCTACAGGTTCAACGTTCTGATGCAAATGTATAAAAACGCAGAACTGAAAAACATGTGAGCTATAATCTAACAGGAATTTTTAAGTTGAACGACATGTAACAAGATGATGTAGTCATTATTGTAGCGTCAAACATGTATAAAGTAATTAGGCATTATACAATTAATTATAATATATAGTTAAATTACAGTTGGTTCAAATGGTTCAAATGGCTCTGAGCACTATGGGACTCAACTGCTGAGGTCATTAGTCCCCTAGAACTTAGAACTAGTTAAACCTAACTAACCTAAGGACATCACAAACATCCATGCCCGAGGCAGGATTCGAACCTGCGACCGTAGCGGTCGTGCGGTTCCAGACTGCAGCGCCTGTAAGCGCACGGCCACTTCGGCCGGCCTTACAGTTGGTGGTGACCTCAATTTACCCTCGATATGTTGGCGAAAATACATGTTTAAATCCAAAGGTACGCCTAAAACATCATCCGAAATTATGCTAAAGCATTATGTGAAAATTATTTAGAGTAATTAGTTTATGTTCTCATTCCAATAGTAAACGGTCGTTAAAACACACTTGACCTCATAGCTTCTAATAATCCTGACCTACTTACGAGCATCAAAACGGATACAGAGATTAAGGAACACAGGGTTACCGTAGTGAGACTGAATACCGTAACTCCGAAATCCACCAAAAAGAAAGGGTTAGAAAACAAAATTGTGTTTCGCTAAAGGCGGACCCTATCCAAAAACATACGTAAAAATATATCTTTTCAAAAAAGCAGATGAAAATTCACTTGATGCTTTCCTGAGGTACAATCTCTGCTCCTTCCAAATTAAGAATGTAAGTGTAGACCAGATGTGGCTTGAACTCAAAGAAACAGTATCGACAGCGATTGCGAGATTTATACCAAATCAAATAACAAAAGACTGAGCGAATCCCCAATGGTATACAAAACGTTTCAGAACACTGTTGCAGCAACAGTGAGAAAAAGCATGCAAAATTTAAGCAAACGCAAAATTCCCAAGATTGGTGGTGTTTTAGAGAAGCTCGAAATTTAGCGCAGACTTCCATGCAAGATGCTTATAACAATTTCCACAATGAAACTTTGAATCGAAATCTGGCAGAAAATCCAAAGAGATTCTAGTAGTCTGTAAAGCATACTAGCGGCAAGACACAGCCAATGTCTTCTCTGCGCGATAGTAACTGAAATACTATCGATGATGGTGATGCTACAACAGAGTTACTGAACAAAGTCTTCCTAAATTCCTTCACTGAAGAAGACAAAGAAAATATTCCAGAATACGAGTCAAGAACACCTGCCAACAAGGTTTCTTAGAAATAGATATCCTCGCGGTAGTGAAGCAACTCAAATCACCCAATAAATGCAAGCGTTGCGGTCCCGACTGTGTACTAATTAGGTTACTATCAGCATATGCTGATGCAAAAGTTTCGTCCTTAACAATCATTTACAATCGCCCCCTCGACGAGAGAGCCGTACCCACAGACTGGGAAGTTGCACAGGTCACACCAATATTCAAGAAAGGTAGTGGGTGTAATCCTCTAAATTACAGGCCCATATCATTAACGTCAATATGCAGAAAAGATTTTGGAACATATATTGTGCTCGAACATTGTGAATGTTGCACGGAAAGATTCACGTGTTCTTTTTTTCTGCACGCTGTACAAGTGTGGAATAACGGTCTGTTGACACATAGTCAGCACACATTTAGAAAATATCGTTCTTGTGAAACACAACTAGCTCTTTACTCACGCGAAGTGTTGAGTGCTATCGACAAAGGATTTCAAATTGCCAGAATGAGATTTTCAATCTTCAGCGGAGTGTGCGCTGATATGAAACTTCCTGGCAGGTTAAAACTGTGTGCCGGACCGAGACTCGAACTCGGGACCTTTGCCTTTCGCAGGCAAGTGCTCTACCAACTGAGCTATCCAAGCACGACTCACGCCCCCTCCTCACAGCTTTACTTCTGCCAGTACCTCGTCTCCTACCTTCCAAACTTTACAGAAGCTCTCCTGCTAACCGAGTTCGAGTCTCGGTCCGGCACACAGTTTTTACCTACCAGGAAGTTTCATATCAGCGCACACTCCGCTGCTGAGTGAAAATCTCATTCTGTGGCTAAGCCATGTTTCCACAATATCCTTTCTTTGAGGAGTGTTAGTTCTGCAAGGCTCGCAGGAGAGCTTCTTTAAAGTTAGGAAGGTAGGAGACGAGGTACTGGCAGAAGTAAAGCTGTGAGAAGGGGGCGTGAGTCGTGCTTGGGTAGCTTAGATGCTAGAGCACTTGCCAGCGGAAGGCAAAGGTCCCGAGTTCGCGTCTTCGTCCGGCACACAGTTTTAACCTGCCAGGAAGTTTCGGATTTCAAATTGATTCCCTATTCCCAGATTTCCAGAAGGCGTTCGAGAAGCGGCTTGTAATCAAATTGCGTGGTTATGGATTATTGTCTCTGTAATGCGACTGGATTCGTGATTTCCTGTCAGCAGGTCAGTTCGCAGTAACTGATGGAAGCCATGGAGAAAAACAAAGTGATTTCTGACGTTCCCCATGGTAGTGTTGTAGGCCCTCTGTTGTTCATTATCTATATAAACGAATTAGGAGACAATCTGAGCAACTGTCTTACGTTCTTTGCAGATGATGCTGTCGTTTATCGTATAGTGAATTAACCAGAAGCTCAAAACCGGTTGCAAACCGATTTAGATAAGATGTTTTTGTGATGGAAAATTTTTAGTTGACCCGAAATAATGAAAAGTGTGAGGTCATTCAGATGAGTAGAAAAGGAATCCGTTAAACTTCGTCACGCGATAAATCCTTCAAATCTAAAGGCTGGAAATTCAACTAATTTTCTACGAATTACAACTACTATCAACTTAACCTGAAAAGAAAACATACGAAATGTTATGGAGGAGGCGAACCAAACTCTGCGTTTAATTCGCAGAACACTTAGAAGATGCAATAGATCTATTAAAGAGACTGTGTGCACCACGCTTGTCCGTCCTCTTTTGAATATCGTTCTGCTGCACTGTGTAGGATCCATACCAGACGGGATTAACGGTGTACATCAAGAAAGCTCAAAGAAGGGGAACACGTTTCGTATTATAGAGAAATAGGGGAGAGAGTGTCACGGACGTGATACAGGTTTCGGGTTGGACATAATTAAAACAAAGGCATTTCTTGTTGCAGCGGAATCTTCTCACGAAATTTCAAACACCAAGTTCTCATACGAATGCGAAAACATTTTGTTGACTCCGGCCTACATAGGGAGAAACGAGCATCATCACAAAATTAGGAAACTCGTAGCTCGCACGGAGAGATTTGGGTGTTCGTTTTTTCCTCACGCTGTTCGAGAGTAGAATAATACGGAATTATTATGAACCCTGTGACAGGCACTTAAGTCTGGTTTGCGGAGTAGTCATGTAGATGTATATGTAGATGTACATTTTCATGTTTTCATTCAACATTCTGCTCGTTAGGCTGGTTATTAATGTATCCTCATTTCACATTTGGAATGGCTTAACCGGTGATTTCGTGATGTTAACCACTTAAACACATTGTCTAGATAAATGTATGCGTGAAATTTCTTTGCTCTACATAATTATGTTTCTCTTTTTTTTTCTGTCAATGTGGTTGTCTCCCATAACATTTGTAACTCCACACCCACTCGTACACTATGTCCATTATCTGTATAAAAATCTTCTCCGTGGTCTATCATGGATTTCCTAGTTCTGGGCGATTAGTAACTGAAGATTAGCAACAAACTTTATTGGTGTATGAACTCTAACTGCTACAACTTGCAGCTCTTTGTCTGGTGGTAGGTGTAGAGGCAAAATTGTGTCAGAAATATTCCTTTGTATAAGAATTGCAACTCCTTCCCTGCCATCCACCTTGTCTTTTTTTATAAAATTGTACACAAGAAACACTGTACTTGTAGTATGCTCAGTCCATGTTTCCGACATCTCTCCCATTTTGGTGTAGTTTTTGCAGCAAACTTTCTTTTTTGGATACAACTGATAATGCAGTCCACTTTTAAGCATTATTCTGTTTTATAAGGTATTCGATGCTTGTATCTGATGCTTTTCCTGACTTCTTGCAATTGTATATTTTTACCTCCTGTTGATTTTATTTTCTCTGTTATAGCCAGTATTAAACGTAAGATACCGTCCAGTTTGTGTCTTAATGACGTTTACCGTGTCGTGAATGCGTTCACAGGCTGGAAATTATTGGCTGAGAAGGTACGTAAGCCGAGCGGTATACTCTCCAGTTGATGGATTTATTCCACTGTGAAGTGTCCATATTTATTTTCCTCTTCTGCCGTGACTTGCATTCTATTCTCCCTGCACGCCTCCAGAATTCTACAGTGGAGCAAATATTTGCATGTCATTTATTCGGTACTGAATCACAGCTCTCCTGTTGGGAATATTCTCTCCTAACGAATAATACTCTGCATAAAGAATCTAATATGTTGCTTGCTTCGATGTAAGATATGCTGTTGTGGTAGCTATTTCTTGTATTTGTTTTCTGCCAGTAACAACATCTTCTGTTTGTGACTGAATGATTTTCTTGGCAGTAAGTACATGGAATGACGGAGACGGGACAAATCTGTGATATGTATAGGCTACCGAATTTCTGCGTGTTGTCTAGCCTTTGCATTGGTTGTTAATGTGACGCAGCGTTGACATATGAAACATTGTCTCACAGCAGTTGTATAGGGTTCTATGGAAGACCTCGCATTTTATAAATTTATAAATATATTACGAATGTTTGAGTGTCAAATGTTAACAAACAAGTTTAATGTTTCCAGAGCGTTTCAACTTCATTCTGCGTATCTCGCTTGAACATTTCCTACCTTTGTAACTTTATGTTCACTAACAATTACAACCAATAGATCCTCTTCCCTTATTAAGAGGTCAGCCTTCCTCATTACACCTTGTTTGTTCACCTTGTGTGTGGGGTTATACACATCTTTGAAAACTTCTTCAAATGCTGATTCGCTGCCTCATTTTTCGTAAACTCCATTTAGCTCGGTTCTTTCCTATAGCAGGCACAATCACAACGCAAGACGTCATAATGTGTGCTTTGGAGTAATTTCATTTCCTTCCGGGTGGGCATCACAGCCTAGATAAGTTTGTTGAAGGACTTTGTTCCACAAAGCTGGGTATTAAATTACTTTACTTTGCACTACTAGTTTCGGGTACGGCCCAGTTCCACGTGCATCTAAAAACATTCACACTATAATTAATTAAAAGAGAGTTACAACTTAAAAGCCATACGACTGCATAGGATGTTGCGTTACGCAAACTTAGTAATTACCTATAGCAACAGATGTGGACATATCGTTTATGTCTCGTAAAAAAATCGTGTGTCATGCGAACATGCGTATTTTATTATACTGAGCGACATAAATTTTCATTCTTTCAGTTGAACTTATTCAAAGGTGAGCAATTTTTTATACTATGTATAATTTTATTCTGTTCAAACAAATATCTCATTTTAATTTTTTAACAGTTCTGCAAACAACAATTAAGTTACATAAGTAGATTTTTCCTGTTATGTTACCAACCACGAACATTTACACACATGTGCACATAGTCATACGAGAATATTCTGCAGTATAACGATATACTCGTATATCATGTACGGGACCGCGTACGTATTGACCTCTTAATGGTATTTGTTTCTCTCTTACTTCACTGCTATTATTTCACCTCGTTTGTTCTCTTTACTGGCATACTGTTTTTTTATTAGGCCTAGTAAATATTCTTTAACCCATACCTCATTTCTGATGTCCGATCTCCGTATAATGATATGCTGCCCTGTTGTTATTAGGATTCGTTTAGCGTATTTAGTAACACTTTCATAATTTTAGTGATTACTTTGTTCCACACTAAAGGCATATATTTAAACTCACCTATACTTCAGTTTTATATACCAGGCTATTAGTTTCGATATTAGGCACTATATATGAAGGGCTTATTTCAATAGTGGTACAAGTCCATTTTTGTTCATTCTGAGATACAGAGTCCGAAAGTTAAATGAGCGCTGAAAAATCTGCAGTTGAGATATCAGAAGTATTCAGGTATATATACTTGAGTATTTCTAGTATCTCAACTGCAGATTCTTCAGCGCTCATTTAACTTTAGGACTCTGTATCTCAGAATGAAAAAAAAAATTGACTTGTATCACTATTGAAATAAACCCTTCATATGTTGCTTACTAAAATTATAATGAATAAATATTGTATAAATATTCACGTTTTCTTTACGAATTACGTACAGAACTGTACAAGGAGTTTTGCGTACTGGTGCTTACGTGTGACACCGATTTGTAAATATATGATAAGGCTCCCTGTCTTCCATATAACTGTCACTAAAAGAAAAGACCTACTCTAAAATAGTGTATCGATATTTCATGAACAATTGTTTATAATTGTGTTTTTTAGCTACGTATTACAAGGTTTGTCTTAATGGTGTTACTGGTTAGATGCGGCATTTTAAAGATGTGGCAATGCTATGGTACTCGCAGCCACTATAATGTCTCGCACTATGCGTTTCAGATGATGAACTTCGAAGGCCGTATTTTTGACCAGTACGCATGACACACATTTTTTTGACGAGACGATGACGATGTACTCGTTTTGCTGCTGTAGGTGATTGCCGTATCTGCGTAACACAGCATCAATGTAATCGTGTGATTGTTTGTTGCAGATCTCTTTCTTCGTTGTAGGGTGTTGTCAGGTTTTTAGATGCACTTGAGAATGGGCCGTGCCTGACACTAGTAGTGCAGAACAAAGCAATCTGAAATAAAGCCCGGTGAAATAATATCACTTTTGAATAAATTTGTTTGCCCGCTGCTACTGGATGGAGTTTACCAATAATCCTGCCGAGACTTTCGACGTACACCATATTAGGCCCAGATCTGTCCTCATATAGTCTGTGTTTTGAGATGCTATTCAGTCTTTCGAAGGTTATTGTGAAATCTCCTCCATGTTCTCTCTCTCTTTTCCAGTTGTCGCTTGTTGTCGCTTGTGAACGCTGTCCCCTTGTAGACTCCGCTGGAATTTTTACTTGTCGCCTTTCCTCAGGTGCTTGAGCATGTCTTTTATTTGTTGTTGTCATTTCTTGAGGATTTACTGACAAATATTTTAGGCTACACTGCACTATCACTAGAATTTTCACGGTGCGGTACACGGAAGAGCTGCGAGTACTTACCGTAAACAGGCAATGTTCGCGTTACGATGTCCCGCGTCGAACAGACCTACAAAGAAGGCAGCAAACATGATACAATTTAAAAGCGAACTGTAGGTCAACCACACTTCTCTGACGTCTCCAAATAATGTTGGTATGACGATAATTACGGCCTTTTAGTTCAGCCAGGAAGGGAAACCGGGTAGAGTTGGACAAGTGCTAATTTTACACACTTCACTCACTGGTAGAACACAAATTTATTTCACAGTTTCAATCTCATGGCAGCCAATTAAATGTTGATTTATTTTTTAAAATTAAAACGACAAACAATGAGATCCCCTTTTGAAATTTAATGCCAATTTAAATAATTTACAGAAAACTTAAAGTCAACTTTAACCCAAAAACACTTAATATTCTTCGAGGCAATAAGCTCCCTGTGTAAGACACAGAACGGAATAAGGGAAGGGTAAAGCTGTAATAAAGGCAGGCGCAAATTTAAACAACGGTACCAGAACTGCTCAGAACAGCCTTAATTACGAAATGGTGAGAATAAAAGATGATTTAAACTTGACTGATTAAGATTTAAAAAAACTTAAAATCATTCTTAAAACAATGAAAAACAATTTAGCAACGTAATTTTAAACCCAGAAATACACATCAATTGAAGATTTAACACCTTTTACAATTTTCCAGTAACACAAGAGTAATTTACAACAGATTAAGGTATATGTTGGGATCCCAAAGAACATCAAAATTTGCTTCAGGTGAAGGCCACAAGCCGAAGGATACAAATGAAGAATTATTACAAGCATAAACTTATCTTTGACAGGGACATTAAGTAGTGCGGCTGCGGTTGGAGGAAACAGCGTGAAAGATAGTGATCGGCAAGAGCAGCCGATTGCATGCACTCCCCGGCTAAACGAGCCGACGGTGTGTGAACAAGTGGGGCCCGGTCTTGGTTAACACGTACCAGTAATGAAGTACAAGAGGTTATTAACGACAGTTTCCTACAGTAAAAATAATTTTAGTTAGACAGAATTCTAACACACAGCCGTGCATAAAAAAGATAACTCTTAACGTAGAATTGAATTCTTACCAAAAAAAATGACAACTTAACTGCTTCTTAATAAGTTAACCGAATAGAGTAAGAAACCAGTTACAAATAGCAAAAAAATAGTAATTTCAGCAGTAAGGTAGTAATATAAAAAATATTCCTTTGTAGCAAACCATTACAGCAGCCACAGGGGTACTCGCATGACATTCAAAGCTCAGCAGTACACACATTAATCTATAGCGGATAGGAAAGAATAAATGCGTTCTGGAACAGACTAAAATTTGTCTCAGCCACTTGAATAGTACAGACGCAACATATAATTTCTTAGACAGCATAGACCTTTAGCACTAACTTGAAAGAAACCAGACTATCAAAAGAAAACTATAAACAGGCAAATAAAATAGTAAAACAGACACACGTTCTGACATGAACAATTAATCATCCCTGGTAACTAATAATACTAAAGATTTCATTACACTTTCAACTGAATATCACCTGACCAATCATTTACTATAAAAATGGGAAGAATTAAGCGAAGGTGGACAAGAAAAGGTAATGCATATCCTAATACACACCGCCAACCTTCAAGATAAGCTTTCTTCTGGATCACGGCGTTTTACACTGGCTAAAGGTTCACAAGCACCACGAATACGTAAGGTAAACTTTTTTTTTGGTCATCAGTCTTCTGACTGGTTTGATACGGCCGGCCACGAATCCTCTCCTGTACAAACCTCTTCATCTCAGAGTAGCACTTGCAACCTGCGTCCTCCGTTATCTGCTAGATGTATTCCAATCTCTGTCTTCCTCTACAGTTTTTGCCCTATACAGCTCCCTCTAATACCAGTACATATGTCCTATCATCCTGTCCCTTCTCCTTATCAGTGTTTTCCGCTTATTCCTTTCCTCTCCGATTCTGCGTAAAACCTCCTCACTTTTTACCTTATCAGTCCACCTAACTTTCAACATTCGTCTGTAGCACCACATCTCAAATGCTTCAATTCTCTTCTGTTCCGGTTTTCCCACAGTCCATGCTTCACTACCATACAATGTTGTACTCCTGGAGTACGTTCTCAGAAATTTCTTCCTCAAATTAAGGTTTGACCAGGAATGCCTTTTCCGCCATAGCTATCCTGCTTTTTATGCCACTGCTTATCTGCTTTTGATGTCCTCCTTGCTCCGTCCGTCATTGGTTATTGTGCTGCCTAGGTAGCAGAATTCCTTAAATTCATGGACTTCATGACCATCAATCCTAATGTTAAATTTCTCGCTAATCTCATTTCTACTACTTCTCATCACCTTCGTATTTCTTCGATTTACTCTCAATCCATACTGTGTGCTCATTAGACTGTTTATTTCGTTCAGCAGATCATGTAATTCTTCTTCACTTTCACTCAGGACAGCAATGTCATCAGCAAATCGTATCATTGATATCCTTTCACCTTTAATTTTAATTCCACTCCTGAGTCTTTCCCTTATTTCTATCATTGTTTCCTCGATGTACAGATTGAACAGTAGGGGCGAAAGGCTACATCCTTGTCTTACACTCTTTTTAATATGAGCACTTCATTCTTGGTCGTTCACTGTTATTATTCCGTCTTGGTTGTTTTACATATTGTATATGACTCGTCTATCCTTGCAGCTTACCCCTACTTTTTTCAGAATTTCAAACATCTTGCGTCATTTTACATTGTCGAACGCTTTTTCCATCCTATGAACGAGTCTTGATTTATCTTTAGCCTTGCTTCCATTATTAACGGCAACGTCAGGATTGCCACTCTCGTGCCTTTACCTTTCCTAAAGCCAAACTGATCGTCATCTAGCGCATCCTCAATTTTCTTTTCCAGTCCTCTGTATATTATTCTTGTAAGCAACTAGGATGCATGAGCGGTTAATTTGATTGTGCGATGGTTCTCCCACTTATCAGCTCTTGCCGTCTTCGGAATTGTGTTGTATGATGCTTTTCCGGAAGTGAGATGGTATGTCACGAGACTCATACATTCTACACACCAACGTGAATAGTCGTTTTGTTACCACTTCCCCCAATGATTTTACAAATTCTGATCGAATGTTTTCTATCCCTTCTGCCTTATTTGACCTTAAGTCCTCCAAAGTTCTTTTAAATTCTGATCCTAATACTGGATCCCCTGTCTCTTCTAAATCGACTCCTGTTTCTTCTTCTATCACATGAGATAAATCTTCCCCCTCATAGAGGCTTTCAATGTATTCTCTCGAACTATCCGCTCTCTACTCTGCATTTAACAGTGGAATTCCCGTTGTTCTCTTAATGTTGCCACTCCTGCTTTTAATGTCACCGAAGGTTGTTTTGATTTTCCTGTACGCTGAATCTGTCCTTCCGACAATCATTTCTTTTTCGATGTCTCCACATTTTTCCTGCAGCCATTTAGTCTTAGCTTCCCTGCACATCCTGTTTATTTCATTCCTCAGCGACTTATATTTCTGTACCTGAGTATCCTGGAACATTTTTGTACTTCCTCCTTTCATCAATCAACTGAAGTATTTCTTCTGTTACCCATGGTTTCTTTGCAGTTACCTTCTTTGTACCTACGTTTTCCTTCCCAACTTTTGTGATAGCCCTTTTTAGAGATTTCCATTCCTCTTAAACTGTACTGCCTACTGAGCTATTCCTTATTGCTGTATCTATAGCCTTAGAGAACTTCAAGCGTATCTCGTCATTCCTTAGTACTTCCGTATGCGACTTCCTTGCGTATTGATTCATCCTGACTAATATCTTGAACTTCAGCCTACTCTTCATCACTACTACATTGTGATCTTATAACACTCTTGTCCGCTACTGTTATACCATAACCTTCCCGAGGGGAACCACAACAACTTTTACATTCGACATAATTAAGAACCCTAAGTGAAGGTCAGCAGTTTACATAAAAGAGAACAAACACATTAAATAAAACAGAACATTTTCACATACTGACATTTCTACAAAAAAATATTCACACAGAAATTACAATTATGTATAGTAAGTTTTGTTCCCTCCAAATGTGACAAGGAATTTAAATGACAGATATACTACACTGCGTAGATAGGAGCAAACAATTTTGTGTCATCGATTCAATCAAACACATTTACAGAAGCTCAACGATGTAACATTAAATAAAACAAAAGCAAAATAAATCAGTAGAGTATTAGAGCTATGGTGATACAATCTGAGACTGTACCTGCACCTGGGTACGCCTTACAATCCAGTATCTGATTTCGGAATCTCTGCCTGACCATGATGTAATCTAACTGAAGTCTTCCTGTGTCTCCCGGCCTTGTCCAAGTATACCTCCTCCTCTTGTGATTCTATTCGCTATTACTATCTGAAACTTGTTACAGAACTCAGTTAGTCTTTCTCCTCTCTCATTCCTTGTCCCAAGCACATATTCTCCTGGAATCTTTTCTTCTACTCCTTTCCCTACAACTGCATTCCAGTCCCCCATGATTATTAGATTTTCATCCCCCTTTAAATACTGTGTTGCCCTTTCACTATCCTCATACACTTTCTCTATGTCTTCATCTTCAGCTAGCGACGTCGGCATTTATACCTGAACTATCGTCGTTGGCGTTGGTTTGCTATCGATTCTGATAAAAAGAACCCTTTCACTGAACTGTTCACAGTAACATACTCTCTGCCCTACCTTTCTATTCATATCGAATCCTACTCTTGTTATACCATTTTCTCCTGCTGTTGATATTTCCCTATACTCATCTGACCAGAAATCCTTGAATTCTTCCCACTTCACTGACCCCTATTATATCTAGATTGAGCCTTTGCATTTCCCTTTCCGGGTTTTCTAGTTTCCCTACCACGTCAAGCTTCTGACATTCCACGCCCCGACTCGTAGAACGTTATCCTTCCGTTAGTTTTTCAATCTTTTTCTCATGGTAACCTCCACCTTGGCAGTCCACTCCCGTAGATCCGAATGGGGGACTATTACGGAATCTTTTGCCAATAGAGAGATCCTCATGATACTTCTTCAATTACAGGCCACATATCCTGTGGATACACGTTACGTGTCTTTAATGCAGTGGTTTCCACTGCCTTCTGCATCCTCATACCGTTGATCATTGCTGATTCTTCCGCCTTTAGGGGCAGTTTCCCACCACTAGAACAAGAGAGTGCCCTGAACCTCCGTACGCCCCTCCGCCCTGTTTGACAAGGCCGTTGGCTGAATGAGGGTGACTTCTTATGCCGGAAGTCTTGCGTCGCCAAAGCTGATTATTTATCAAAATATAAGTAGCGGTGGAATTCGAGCCCGGGACCGAAGGCGTTTTGATTATGAATCAAAGACGCTACCCCTAGACCACGTGTGCATAAGGTTACCTTAGAAAACAAATTGTAATGAGAAAGCAGCCAGTGAATCAGTCTAAAATGTCTACCAGATCTTGGTATCACACGGACGTCCGTACCAAAAAAAAAGTAGGAAGACAGACCAAAATGACTGTGAACATTGTCATGACAGCTCGGCGCCCTTCTGATAAACCACAGCACATGCCACGTCGGTACTAGATAACTAAGTGAGGTAACACGACCCCGATATTGGACGCCCGCCAGCAGCTAACATCGTGATGAAGAGCCCCCACGGAAAGCTCGTCACAGCTTCGTTCTTCAGCTCATACTGCCGACCAAATCGAGTTACCACGCCCGGAGCCGCCACACCAGAGGACGCAGCGCTCCAACGGCAACATGTTAATCAAAGATCAAAAGAACAGCGATATCGATACACTGCGAGAGAACCGCCAAAGCCCAAATATTATTAAGAGGAAAATATCCAGTGCGATCTAAGGTTCCTGTACTGGGCGACCTCTTCAAATTCTTGGTTAGCATTCAAGCTACAAATAGGCCAGTGGATCGTCGACAAAGTGGGCTGTTTCAAAAATTATTTCTGGAGCAATAATAAAAATCAGTGACTGAAAACGTATATAGAAAGATAAAAGGAAAACATTAAGGGAGGCGAAAATTAAATAACGTACTTGACACTGGGAAAAAGTAAAAAGGAAAAATAAATAAGGAGAAAATGAATGGAAGGGGAAGCCTCGTGGTACAATTATGCACAAAATACACTTTGATAAATATGAACGCATTGTTTGAGAATCAAGGAAAAAGTTTATTGACGTGCAAAAGACCAGCAGTCAGATTTTTGATAGGTTATAATATTATCGTCGTAAGATACAGTTTTACGAATCAGGTTTTAAACTTCAGAACATTTATAGGGGCAGATGTGTATTCTGACCAGAATATGTTAGTTGTGGAGAGCTAAAGACATTACAAAGAGATGAGACCTGCATAACTTGAAACAATCAGATTTGTGGAGAGTTTCAAATGGAAAATTAGTCAACTACTAATTGAAACAAGATAAATGAACACTATACGAGATGAAAGGGTAGCTTTGCGAGACTGAATAGCGTAGTCAACTGAGAAAAGCTAATCGAAAAGGTAAGGCACGTATGAACTCACTGAAATGCACGCTTTCTTAAATTTCTTTAATAAAAGGGGAAACTACATAAATAAAGCGAAAAAAGGAACATAGACGTCTAAAATGAGATTGAATGAAGATTTTACGTGGCAAAAAATGAATGGCTGTAGGAGAAATGCAGATCTGTAGAAGTTACATTTCAAAAAATCAGAAATCTAATTTAACCATATTGGTATTATAAAAAAACGCCACTGTGTTTATTACTCGTTTCATCTCTCTGTAAGGAGTGAGCCAGGAGGAATGGTGTATATTTAGGCATATGACGGGAATGATCATTGCAAGCAAAAAATTGTAGTAAACATGGGCTGTAAGACGCATGCCTTAAGACCCATGCGCACTCCTTGATCTTCAATACTGTGAAACAAATCTGTTCTACTGCAAGCTCTTTGCTTTCCATATTTTGAGATATATTGGCATGGACCTAAACAAGAAAGAACGTCCAGTAAACATGGGCTCAAAGGTGCATATCGTGATACCTGTGAGCACTTCTTCATCTGCACTATTATGAAACGCATCTCTTCTACTGAAAAAGTTCTCATAGCTTTTAAGATGTGCACTTCAGAGCCCATGTTTACTGGACATTTAGCTTTGAATGATGGTACCTGCCATATCCCAGAATATTCACCATTCCACATGGGGCACCGTGTATAGTTACAGACACTGATACCGATTTTACTGATTTTCGGTAATCTGCGAAGAAGCTCACTCCGATAACCCAAATACGCAAAAAGATCCTTATCTTTACTTCGACCATGTAATGCAGAGAGACTGTTATGAAACATCTTGACTAAAACTGCGTACCAAACAGGTATCATTGCATTTCGTGGGCAGTACTCTAACTGTCTGTCTCTTTTCTGCTTTACAAATTCCCTTTTATTTGTTATTCATACTCATTCCCATCGTTCTTTTCATAACACGAGGGTGCTGTTTACCCGTTCAGATTCAATACGTGCTCAAATAAGCGCTCGACCGAACAGCAGGGGGAAAAAGCCGTGCTCGTTAAGGCCCTTAGTGTGCCTTTGGTGGCGGATCGGTGCAGAGGCAGCTGTTTACGTCCTCGGCACGGCGCGCTTTCGAGGCGTTTACGAGCATCGGTGGCTTTCGTGCGAGTGAGTGTCTTCTGAAGTAATAGCCAATTCAAATTGGAAATCGACTCTGAAATTCAGATGCATGACCTCGACCTCTTCACCTCTCATATATGAGGTGGTACTCCAGATGGATTCCAGATAGATGCATGAGCCTGACCACGTGCAGGATGTTTTATAAACGGTGATGTCAAAGGAGATGAATAGAAGCCCCATGGTGGTATGAAAGTTGGTGCGATATTTGTGCCCACGGTCGCACTTGTGCCTGCTGGACATCAGGATTCACTCCCGTCATCTGATACAGATATGCATCCTCGGCAACAGTGGTCCCCCGAAGAGGCATAAGAAGCGAAAATGACCTCAACCGGTGCGCCTAAGACACAGTCGCGAGCTGATGTGATCTCTCACCGCCATGATGAACTTCAGATGTACGCCTCCACGCCAGATTGTGACGGGTGTCCTCCCACCGGGCCGGCCGGGCATTCGCTTTTGTCAGACCCGCAGCCATTGGTTGCCGGACCAAAGCAACGAACGACTCCCTCTGACAGGCGATGTATCTCTACAGCCATCACGACCTATTAGAAAGGCGTCTTAAGACCTTACCACTCATCTAACGGCAAGAGCGTATGATATTATTCCGGAATCTTCGGCCGAGGATGCACAAGCGACTGTTGCCTTGGCGGCACAGGAACAAAAGAATGCTTTGTGCGGTGAAGGGGCGATTCGGCTTGGCTGATCTGCTCCTGTTCTGCTTCTGTTGCTATGAGTGGCCCACTGCCCGTAGATCAGCTGCACGCTTACATGTTTGCCTCCATCAATGTCAGCGTGATCGGCACGCATATCGAACAACTGCTCTGCCTTATCCTCTTGGCGGCGGACGTGATTTTGTTCTACTGTAGGAAGTTTGGCTGGAGACCTTACCAGATTTCTATCGGTTCACTGTCTACGTCAGTCATGCTGTTACGAGAAGTAGTGGAATAGTTGCCCTTGTACGAGGTGGAACAGAGGTAAACAGTGTTGTAAACTTGCCGTCGGCAGAGGGACTGGCGTTAGATTACTTGGGACTCGCCTTATTAATGTCTATGCTCCTTCTGGGACGGATAAAAGGCTGGACTTGTCGCAGTTCTATGCGGAAGAAATTACGCCTCTCTTTTTGGGCCGCTAGGATCACTTCATTATTGGAGGAGGCTTTTAAAGCGTGCTGTCTTAGCAAGACTGACAACCAAACTACATCCCTACCCCAAACTGCATCTCTTGGTACAACACGTGTGTCCCGCTGATGCTTGAGATATGGCCCAAAAGATCGCCTTATTAATATCCACATGGGGTTCCGGGTATCTCATTCGCCGCAGATCCGACCGATGACTACAGTGATGGCACAGTGGACCCAGGCGGCCTTTCGTTACTTCGTTAGTAATGTACTTCTCTTCAAGATACGATACGATTCCTACACTCATTTCGCAGCGGAAGACTAGGATTTACCAACGATCGTGCGCTGGCAGCGGTCCTTTACATCAACACCATGGTGAAGATGTGGACCTATCATCGACACAGTTTCACCGACCTCCTCATTGATGAACTGGCGCCTCCATTCTGCTTGCCCCCTGTTGCACTTGCTAACTTCGCGCCTACCAATCGTCCACATTAGAACATTCTTCCTCGATTACAGCTACGTGCACACGAATTTCCCCCTTAGCAGGACACCTACGAGCTCCTAGTTGGAAACGAACTCTTGCTTATACGTTTTATGACTAATTAAACTCGAAAACGTTAAGTTAATAGTCCTTAAAACACCGCATTTCAACGTTAACGCCTATTTTTGCCTATTTTAGCTTTACAGCCTTGAAAGGTACCTATTTCTTTAATGTAACATAAATTCTTGTATTTTCAAAAGATGAAAATTGCTTACAAGAATCGAAAGTGACAGGACTGAAGGCGATATCTGAAAAAAAAGTCTGTAGCTTTTAGAATCCTAGTCAACTGCCAGTTTCCACAAAGAAAGATATTCGTAAGTCGTGAACTGACCTCAGTTGAAAGAAACGCCTTAAAAGAAAAAAAAAGAAAAAAAATCACCTGCCTTCTTGGTTATAACCTGATTGTCATTGTACAAAAGCGAGGCAGAAATTTTGCTATCGTTCTGTCAAACTAAACTAATACGCACTATACAAATGGTAACATGAAGTGTAACATGGTCATTGTATAATATCTATTGTAGTTTCAGTGGGCGCATAGTTATATAGGAAATGCCGAAAACAGCTAGTTCGAAGTGTAGTCGTAGAAGACTGTGGCTGCCAGAGTACGACAGATGAAAAAATTATATTCTGTCAAGCATGTGACAAAGAGATTAGTTCCTTTGTTATGTTTCTTAACTTTTTTTGCCATTTCGGAATCGCGAATCTCTTCTAAAATCTTTGGACATGGGAGCATTCGTGAAGTATACTGTTTTGCAAAAATTGTTTAACATTATAACACAAGACACTGGGCCTCAGTTCATCACTTTTATTATAATTTTAAAGTTTCTGAGTTCGACTTCGATACAAAGGTAAAGTAAACTATGAATGATAATAACAACACTCAGTAACCGTTCAAATTATCATGAAAATTACAACAATTAAAAATTCAGAAACGATGAGCTATGCACTTCTGGAAACACCTCAGCATTCTTGACTTTTTAATTGTAATTTTTATAGTAATTTGAACGGTTACTGAGTTTTCTTACAGTAATTCATAATCTCTCTGAGCTGTCGTTGCTCTACCCAGAAAGTTGTTTGGTAAGGTAAACTATACGAAAACCTAGGGCTATAGGACAAAGCATAAGCATTTTCAAACTGATGGCCAAGCCTATTGTTTTTAAATTTTATGTTGGAGCAAAAATCCATTCAGTGACAGCATAATTGAAAGAATGAAACGGATAAATTGCAATGTATTGTTTTTTATTTTGCTAAAGCTAATTACTTATGTCCCTTAACAATAAGAAATACACTCTTCCAAAGAAAGAACGGTTCACCGCAAAGGTATTATCCGAATGGGACATAAATCGATAGGTGTGATGTACATGTACAGACAAATGATTTCAATTTCAGAAAAATTTGAGGATTTTTTCCAAGAGAAAGCGTTTCACAAAATGAGGAAATCAGTAACACACTGGTCCACCTCTGGCCTTTATGCAGGAAGTTACTCAGCCTCTCACTGTCCGATAGGGGTGTTGTGCTCCTGAGTGATATCGTCAAAATCCCGAGCAAGTTTGAGGGCCTTGCCTATAATGCTCCAAATGTTATCAACCGTGGAAAGACCCAGTGACCTTGCTGGCTGAGTAGGATTTGGCAGGTATGGAGACAAACAGCAGAAACAGTCACCATGGTTTCGGAAGGGAATTATCTTGTTGAAAACAAAGCCCATGCTTGCATGAAGGTGAGGACGAGGATGGTGGGGTGTGTCCACGGATAGCTCCTGATGACAGGACAACAAAGTTTTAAACATGGCTGCACGTTTAGAGACCGTTTCTAGGTTACAATTGCAAAAAATGAGCCAACGGTCACTATTTTTAGACTTAATTAAGCTGGTTTCGACACTACTAGGAGTGCCTTCATCAGAATTGAAAACAAAGTGGCCACTTTAATTGTTTTCAATTCTGATGAAGGCACTCATAGTAGTGTCGAAACCAGGTTAATTAAGTCTAAAAATAGTGACCGAGGGCCCACTTGTTGCAATTTTGATAGGATAAAATTTATTGGTCAAGCGCAATACATTGGTTGTTGGCCCCTGTGGGTGAGGTTTGCTTCCGCACCTAGTATTCTCGGCGGCGGCGGAGATGGCCGGCGGACGCTCACACTTGGGCCCGCTTCGGTGACTGTAGCTGCGCTGGCGTTAACTGGAATTTGCTGCCTCGGTGGCTGCGCTGCGGCCTTTCTGGATCGTACAGCGGCGGATGGAACCACGCGCCGCAGGCCTCTGTAGTGGTGGCGACTGGGCGCGTAGCAGCGGGACAGGTCAGTGCCCTATCTCAGCGACCACATCCGGCTGCGGCTGTCTGGCGTCGGCGGGCCAGGGGCTCCGGCTCCATCACTAGTCACGGCGGTTGTAGGAACAGCGTTCCAGAATGATGGCAACAGTGCATTACTGCAATGAAGCCAAAGGGATGACTCCGACGGCAGTCACGGCGGCGGCGTCACTCGGGAGCCCTGTAGGCGACGAATTGCATTGAAACAGTGACTATTACAATGACTGCAATGGTGGTGATGACTCAGAACTGATGGCGACACTAAGTGACACAGGCTCTGCATCACTCCAACGCCTCATGACGTACAAAGATGACGAGGTGGCTGCTGGTCCTTTCTGCCGCTGATGTCTGCGGTTCTTCTTCCCCTAAAGGCTGTTGGAATATTCTTGTGTTGCTCGGTTGGCATAACTGACTCGATTACCGCCCCCGATGTTGACGCCCTGGCTTGCGGCGAGCTGCTTCTTGTCACATCCTCCGCTAGTCGGTGACACAGCGTTCTCCTTCGTGCTGCTTAACTTGGTGCTCCGCCGATCCACTTCTGCCACAGTCTCATGGCACTCAACTGTTCAAAAATGGTTCAAATGGCTCTAAGCATTATGGGACTTAACATCTGAGGTCACCAGTCCCCTAGACTTAAACCTAACTAACCTAAGGACATCACACACATCCATACCTGAGGCAGGATTCGAACCTGCGACCGTAGCAGCAGCGCGGTTCCGGACTGAAGCGCCTAGAACCGCTCTGCCACAGCGGTCGGCACTGAACTGCCTAACAGAATGTAACACGACTTCTGTTTCCCAATATTCCTTCACATTCTAACTTCATTACTAACTTAATCGCTCTAGTCATTCGACTCTCTACACTGCTATGAATTGAAATGACACCCTGGATGTTGCCGGGCCTTATGGCGGGCGAAGTTCAGGCTGGTATCCCACCAGGGTCAGGGGGGGGGGGGGGGTCAGAGGGGGGTCATCGGCGCTCTGTCCGTTGTTCGTTGCAGGGCTCATCACTGAAAATTATACTCCAGTCAATGAGAGTCTGGGCCGAATGCGTGTTTGGAGACGTCCCGGACAGCAGTGGCATATACCAACCTTACTGTCGCCCACCACATTCTCTGACACCCAGGAGTTCATTTCACAGCAGGGCGCCTTTGGTTATTACCCGTGGCACTCTCAGCACGGTGGTACGTCGACGATTTATATGCCCGTTCAACAACTGGAAGGGTGACGGTTGAAGTCATCACTGTACCAAATATCTACTAATAGCAGTATTGCTGGCCCGTGTTCTGAACACAACTGAGGTAGATTCTTCCTGCACGTCGACCAGGGACCTGAACATGGCGTAGTAAAACTGAAACTAATAGCCACTTAAAATAAGGCTGAAAATTAACGGCTGAAAGGTATATAATTTGACATCCTCGATCAAACAGCCGAGTCCCGCAACCATTTCTAAAAAGATGGACATACAGAGGTTCAACGAATTTGTCCTTAGAGAATTGTCGAAGCGTCCGTCGGGTGTCCGCACTGTTCCGCTGTTCGTCGCACTGCGGACTGTTGTTTTCGATCTCAAAACGTATGGAAATCAACATTTTAAAAGAAAATGTGGTTTTACTGACTATTTTTCTGCCATCCACTGAGACCATTTCACATCGATTGTGAGCGGTAGTATGTCTGAAACGTTTTCCTCGGCCACACATACTAAAACCGATTTTTTTTAACACTGTATGCAGCGGTTATAATCTTCTTCTTGCTGGCGTCAAAAAAGTAAAATGTGGGTAATTGGGGATAGGATGACCATTAGATTGTGTGACTCGTCCACTCTGCCGTTGGGAGAATTGTCACTCTGCCATTGGGAGAATTGTGTTAAAATTTGTTGCCTATGGCACATGATACCCCTCTTCACACCACACATGAACTTATGAGCCCTGGTCTTTCCTCCGCGCGTGTCAACAATTTGCTGTTTGAAGCGACGCAGGAAGCCACGCTCTTGCACCGTTGCAAAGGAAGTAAACATGTTTTCGCTGGACACACTCGAACTTGCCGAGTTTGACGTCACAACGTTCCCTTGTCCGTTCGCCGCATGTATTCGTCGCCAGAATTGTTGCCTCGGAGCTCAATCACACAACAGTCGGCCGTTCCACAAAGAACGCCCTGCCACACTTTTGGCGCAAAAGTTGATTTCCTCGGCACGTTCAAACCTGACGATGCCGACCGTTCGCCACCCACCTCATGTCTCTGTGCGACCGAGAACGCCTTGCTACAGCTTTGGCGCCAAAGTTTGCTCAACAGTTCAAATCGCCATGACTGTACAAGAGCACGTTTGCTCGCCACAAGACCCCTCGCTAAGTTAATTCATTCCCTCTTGCGCTGCGCCACCGCCCCGCTCAAATCCGACCGCTTACATCACACACCCTCGATAGCCCCCTCCATACATGCGACGGACATAGTCTTCTGTAAATATGCTAACACCCACATCGCCCATCTAACCTATCAATTACCTAAGTACTTAATTCCATTTCAATCTCAATCATATTAAATAATTGAATTTACAATTTCATATACGGTTGCAAACGTGTTCAACTACCTACTTTCAAATACTTTTAGAGGACCAGATCGCAACCTCTTCCTAGGAACCCTTGCTGAGCTTGAATTCTGTCAGTAAAGAAACCTTACTTGCGCTTTCGCTACCAACCTAAGAAAATTGCGCGTAAAGAAAGGGCACTTCTACTAACCTCATCCACCCGACCACCACTCCCTCGTAGGATCAGGCGCCAAGTGTGAAATATGCCAATAAACGAAGCTCACTTGCGTCTTCTCTGCCAACATAAGAAAATTGCTGAAAACGTACCACCACCGCCACTTCCTAGGGGGCAGCTGGTAAAAGGACTCAGCCCACACTACACTGATGGATGGAGGAAGGAGTGTACTTTATTTATTTGGGAGCAATTTATTTAGGGATGGAGTATATGTACCAGAGAACACACGCTCTGACGTGCGCTACACCATACAGACCTGCAAACAACTCCCACATAACACATTTATAAGGATCTAAACACACGCTTGCTAATTGTAAACAGTTAGAAATAACGCATTGCACAGCCTACAGGCATGCGAACCGCTCGTAAATAATGCAAAACATTTACGTCCAAGTAGCCAAACAACTCCTAATTTCCGGAAATAATTTCAGTGCAGACCTGCAAACTGCTCCTAAATAATACACACAATGATGTGTATACACGCTAAGTACTCGTAAACTATTCAAATAGCGCATATGAAAGCCTACTGACCCGATCCTGAAATAATGCAATCAACGCCTGCAAGCACACTCCATTAAGTACACAGTAGGCAGTGATAAGTGACGTATACCTCAGATCTCGAAACGCGCACATCCCCTGCTCAGCTTCCACAAACATGAAGTGGCGGCACCTCCCTCATACGTAACACCTACGAAATTCCTATCCAAATACGTGCTCACCTGCACGCACATGCTGATGTGATCGGGCGGGAGTGCCACGCCGAGCTTCATCCGAACGCAGGCCAAAGTTGTAGGTAGGCATCCTTAATGACCAAGCATTTCTTTTTTTACACACACAACGTGCACTCCAAGAAGAGCGGCGCGCTTTCGGCCTTCCTCACTCTAATTGCGGTCCGGCGAAGATCCTTCAGAATTACATTCCACAATAGCAGAACCTGCTTTCCCCACTTAGCGATTCTAACGGACCATAAGTGACGATTGACTGACGCTTCACCACGCATGCCACAACCCCCACAAGGTAAGGCAGCCACAGCTCACACCCGCCAGCCGCCGCCACCGAACACTGGTGAAAGTTGCATTCGAAGCAGCGCTCACACCAGTCTCATATTGGAGGCATCTACAGGTGCTGCCAGTCTCTGCTGTTGAATGCAAGGCATGTTGACACACACACACACACACACACACACACACACACACACACACACACACGCACACACACGGTCATCCTCTCTACTCATCACATAACATAAGCAATAGTAACTTTACAATCCAATATATACAAAGCCTACACAATGTAAGCCACAGTATCTTTGACAATACCGACTACATGCCCCAATGCTCTCCATCCCTAAGGAAGCACTGAGAACCTGCTCTTTCATTCTACACACACGACATTCACCAGTAATCAGCCCTTCTACATCAACGGACAGTAGTTCCTCTCAGAACTGTTCCACAAATTCGATGATCGCTTCCCCTCAACACAAATGTGTTACTGTCGCTTTTTACTTGACTGCTCGCTATTTTTCTACAAATATCTCCAGACTCATAGACTACAAGAACACACCAAAATTTTTCGAAGTACAGCATCCTGTAAACCACTGAGTAACTATAAACAAACAGACAAAAAAATGATATTCGCGCTTTCGAATAGCGAAGTCGTTGATGTCAATATACTTACAGTTAAATGTTGCGATCTTGGTCTCAATTGATAGGCATTCGAAAATGAGATAAGTATCCGAATTACATTCTCTTGACCCCTGTTACTCTGGAAATATCTCTACCGTTCTTACGACTTCTTCTCTACGCATCACATAACATAAACAATAGTAACTTTACAATGCTATATATACAAACGCTACACAATGTAAACAAACATTAACTTTACAACACAGTAGATACACATATGACACAAAACAGTGCAATTATTCAGTATATCTCTATAGCATGCGAAAAAGAATCCTATTCCTACAGCGTCTATATACCGCAATGCTCTCTAATGCTAGGAAAGCACCATCAACCCGTTCTTTCTCTCTACAGACTCGACACTCACAACTAATCTTCCCTCCTACATCAGCGGCCCTAAGTCATCCTCAGAACTCTTTTTACAAATTCGGTATAGTCCCTCATCAGTACAAATGCCTTACTATCTCTCCTTCCTTGTCTGTTCGCTTTTCTACAAACATCCTCATACTCATAGACTGCAAGAGCCCATGTACTTTCTCCATAATATTACACTATTTTAACTGTACTTCTCAAAACCGTGCACTCGGCCACACCCAACCGATCACTAATTTATCATAATTCCAAAAATGTAGACTTCAAATTAATTCTCCACAAACGCCGAACTTTATCTATGTGTAGCATACTGTAAACCACTGACTAACCAGAAACAAACATACGCAAAATGATATTTCCACTCTCGAATACCAGTCTCAGACATGTAACATATTTGAGATCTTGGCTATAATTTACACGTCAACTAAGGTCTGTCCCAGGTCTAGAGAAGACACAAGCATGTACCCAACACACCCAATCGATCTTCACTCAACTAAATAAAGGAAACAAATGTGCAGAAGTATGAGGTAGCAGTGATACACGCGAGTTGAATCTGTATTTGACGCTTTTCTGGAGGACAGAGAATCATCCACGTCTAAACTTACTCACGTATGTGTTAAAGGGTAACAGAGAGTGTACGGCATGATCGATTGCCAAATCAATCATCTTTTCAAATTCTGACATGATCGCCAAAGCCGCTCAACACATACTAATACTTCGCTATTCGGTTGTCTAGAGGACATCAAATTTAACTTTTACAGATCGATACACTCCAACAGGCCTCTGCATTCGGACAGCTGGTCCAGTTATTTATTATTGTTTATTTTCATTTATGATCATTTATTATGATTTATTATAATTTATTATTTATTATTATTTGTGTCATGCACATGTGTTCGCCACGAGGTCTCGATACCAACTGGATCAGCACGTATTGCCATCCTCAGAGTGCCTCATTCAAGATTTTCGATTTTGGTAGATAGTTTTAAATTTTGGCGGAAAGATCATACAATTCGTTTACCTAACAAATATGGCTCCACGTTCAACTGTGTTTAGCTCTTATCACAACCACCAGAGTGCTCTGTCATCACATCAGTTGATTACACAATTACGAGTATTCAAGATGGCTGCACCCAGTGCAAAACGTGTCACCTTTCTCCAACCTGCATGCTCCAGTAAAATTTCAACTTGGTTTTTAGTCACACCCTGCACATCGTTCAGCTGATCCCATTTCCAGATCTTTGCGCATCTGTCTGCAATTTAAGCCAGAGATAGACATATCCATTACCTTCTGCAGCCTGTCTAGAAACAGAACGCCCTCAGTTACTGCAACAGGACCTTGTCTTGACCATTCACCGAAAATGCGAGCGCCGCTGACAGCATGTCGAAGCCACATATCTGTCCATCTAAACACCCGTCCACTCAGGCCCAGGACCAGCATGCCGAAGTGGGCTCTCTCTATACCTGCTCTCCAGCTATTGTCTAATGACATACACTCCACAAATGGATTCCTGAATAGCGCAGATCTGTATCCTCCCCTGCATCTCCAGCACGAAGTGCGAACCCGACGTCATTAACGCTGTGCTGACAATTTCACTCACAAATCTTAAAGATTCGTAGATATAAACGCCTATTCACTCCTGCCAAAACTCACTTAATAATAAAAAAGCATTCTCCCTTTCTAAGCATAGATTAGTATGCATTTAGAACAAATAGACAAACAGAATTCCAAGCAGACGTCATACATATGATTAAAAAGAAAAGAAAAGACCTCAATTTAGATTATTCGGCGTTTATTTACATGTCCTAATGATACAGTCGTAGATGAATCATGTCATCCGCTCGCTCATTCCTTCAACACACACTTTAAACAGAACTTGTTCTACTTATATCCCACCCACCCTGATATAATAATTTTTTACAAGCAATTACGCCCCCACACACAACCCAGCTCAATAGAACATAATAATTTCTTTTTCCACAGATAGTCGTATTTGGTGAACAATTAAACATGCTAAATTACGCATACATGTGGTCAAATAAGCAAATACTTTTACCGACATACACACCCCTCTCACTGAGGATAGGGCATTTAATATTATATACTTAAACACAGACCAATGATAACAATATTCCAATGCGTACCTTGTCCTTATAGTAAAGATAAAATTGATTTTCGTGTATGGTACAAAATGGCTATTTTACATCAGAGCACACTCAGTCGACCCAAGTCGCTCTCAGAACTGTTCGCTTATTCGAGAGCCTTTTACTGTTGGCAGAAATGTGTCAGTCTTTCTGATCAGAGCCTACTCTCTTTTCTACAGACATCTTCAGCCTCGCGTATTAGAAGACCAAAAATATTTATAATATAATATTATAAAATTCACCTCATACTCGTAAATATTAAGCACAGTCCTAGTACTTTAGTGTGCCATATACATCTGACTAACTAGAATTCCTGCCCTGCACAGACATTAACACGGTCTGATGAATGGCCTCTCACAGGAAACTATACCTTGCACCTTGTAAATCATATTCTTACAGTCGATAGCATAACACTGAATGATTTTAAATAAAGGACAGCCACAACACAAGGTAACTAGAAGAGCCTGGTGGCGTTGTGGTGACTTTTCAAACTACCCCCCGAAAGTGATTGACGGCCTCTACATTTAAAGTCATACATCACAATGACCCAATAGTTGATAACTCTGAATTCCATTTCTAGTGATTGTTCATTTTTAACACAAGTACGGGATCACCGTTTTCGGTGCTAGGAACCCCATAAGTTGCGGTCAATCAGCCAAAATTTGTTCCCCAACTCAAGTAAGCATTGTCACTCAATCATTATGTGGTACTGAATGCACGGACGGGCTGGATAAGACACCACCGATATACTGTAATATTATCCATCACAGCTGATATCGCGAAAAATTTTGCAGTAAGTCCAACACTAGCCAATCATGTAACAGCATGTTTTCCTAATTTCAGTGTCATAGCTAAACCATACCTCCTCTACTTTGCAATTATAATTGCGAGGATTGGTAGATGACTGCTCAGTACGTCCATTCACACTTAATTGTCGAACACATAAAAACGATCAAAGGATACCAGACAACGATATACATATTTCTAAGACCTCACCCATAGTAGTCGCTCGATCTCTCTGCGTATGGGGCTCACAGAGCAATCTCGCCCTCTTACGATAAAAGACCATCCTCACCTCGGCATTGACCAGCCTACCCCGGAACATTGCTACCCAATTAATCCTCAACCGAGCGGATGGATATAGCTACAATTTACCTCTCCTGACTGAATAGAGCTTTCCTAATCCTAACTCCTCCAAGTGCAGCACATTTCTCGAGATGTAACCAAGTCTTGGAGCTTAGCTCACCATATCGATCTATAGTAACAGATCTCAAAGTGCCTTAATTTAATAGCATACAGTTAAGAAGAACAAGAACCGAGTGACATTTATACGCAACATACTTCGACACATTTTTACGTAAATCATCCAATCTATCATGTGCAAAGTATTGAATTGCATACGACTAGATCGCAAGCTATATCACGTGACTAAAGCATCCAGAGAGAACACTGGAAAAAAAATTGTCCTTCAGCAACTTTTCCATCTCTAGAATAAATGAGTCAACGTTTAAATCGTACCTAGTTACAGCTCTATCTCAATAGATCATCCCGTACACTCTCTGACATCCTTTAAAACAGATGTGAGCAAGTTTAGACGTGAATGATTCTCTGTCCTCCTGAAAAGCGTCAAATACAGCATTCAACTCGCGTGTATCACTGCTACCTCAATAGACATACACTATAATACGAACTCAACGAGAAAAAAATTGACTACCTTCGTAATTCCGCTCGCTTCGGTGTCATTGTTTTCCTACAATCCTCTTGTCGCCACACACTTGACTCCACGTACAAATTGCTCCCTGCGAACCAGAAGCTAAGCAAGTACATCCTCATTTTCACCGAATTTCGGAGTGTATTAGGTTAGTTTATACGTATGCGCTAATCAGTTTTCGCAGTTCTTTCGATTTTATGTCAGATCCATCGATGCGACCGCGACATAACCTATCGTTCTGTATTCTAAAATTTCCTGTGAATGTAACCCAGGTGTATCCAGTAACCTCCACATACGGATAGCGCTTGCTCTATTTTCTGTGTGTCTGTGTACATGCACGCCTCGCGGAAGTCTCCCAGGACCCAGTCCCATAGGCTGGTGGACCAAAACTTCGAGCATAGAATACTTGTCGGGACGTAACGTGTGCTTGGTCCACCCACCTACCCTATCGCAGATGCTGCCTGTGGTGGATCTGCCCCCAGACACAGCTCTGGATATATCGTATGCAGCAGATCCACACTCGAACGCTAACTCGGGTATGGTATACTGTGGAACTGCATTCGAATACAGCTTCCTACCTTGCGTGAGGCGGATCCACCTTCAAACACTACCCCTTGCACAGCACATTGTGGATCCGCATCTGAACACCGCTCGGGATATAACTCACTGCGGATCCACATTCGAACGTTAACTCGAGTCTACCGCCGGTCCTGGGAGAAGGACAAGTTGCTGAAGCTCAGTATTTTTTCCAGTGTTCTATCTGGATGCTTTAGCCACGTGATATAGCTTACGTTCTGGTCGTACGCCGTTACAATACTTTACACATGATAGATTGCATGATTTACATAAAAATGTGTCGAACCATGTTGCATATAAATATCACTCCGTTCTTGTTCTTCTTAACTGTATGCTACTGTACATCGATATGGTGTGCTAAGCCCCAAGACTTGATAACATTACGAGAAATGTGCTGCACGTGGAGGGGTTAGGACTAGGAAAGCTCTATTCAGTCAGGAGAGGTAAACATCTGCTCAGTTGAGGATTAATTTGGTAGCAATGTTCCGGGGTAGGCTGGTCAATGCCGAGGTGAGGATGGTCTTTTATCGTAAGAGGGCGAGATTGCTCTGTGACCGCCAAACGCAGAGACATTGGTCGAGTACTATGCGCGAGGTCTTAGAAATATGTATATCGCTGTCTGGGATACTTTGATCATTTTTACGTGTTCGAGAATTGTGAATGGATGTAGTGAGCAGTCATCTATCAATGCTCGCAGTGATACTTGCAAAGTAGAGGAGGTATGGTTTAGCTATGATACTGAAATTAGGAAAACATGCTGTTACATGATTGGCTAGTGTTGGACTTACTGCAAAATTTTTCGCAATATCAGCTGTGATGGATAATATTACAGTATACCGGTGGTGTCTTATCCTGCCCATCCGTGCATTCGGTACTACATAATGATTGAGTGACAATGCTTGTTTGAGTTGCGGAACAAATTTTGGCTGACTGACCGCAACTTCTGGGGTTGCTAGCAACGAAAACAGTGATCCCGTACTTGTGTGCAATGTAACGCAGAGTTATCAACTATTGGGTCATTGCGGCATATGAGTTTAAATGTAGAGGCCATCAATTACTTTGGGAGGGGGGGGGGGTAGTTTGGAAAGTCGCCACAGCGCCACCAGGCACATTTAGTTTCCTTGTGTTGTGGCTGCCCTTTATTTAAAATCATTCAGTGTTATGCTATCGACTGTAAAAATATGATTTACAAGGTGCAAGGTATAGTTTTCTGTGAGAGGCCGTTCATCAGACCGCGTTAACGTCTGTGCAGGGCAGGAATTCTAGTTTGTCAGATGAGTATGGCACACTAAAGTACTAGGACTGTGCTTAATATCGACGACTATGAGATGAATTTTATAATGTTATATTAAAAATATTTTTCGTCTTCTATTACGCGAGGCTGGAGATGTCTGTAGAAAAGAGAGCAGGCTCTGATCAGAAAGACTGACGCGTTTCTGCCAACAGGAAAAGGCTCTCGAATTAGCTGAACGGTTCTGAGAGCGACTTGGGTCGACTGAGGGTGCTCTGATGTAAAATAGTCATTTTGTACCGCAAACGAAAATCAGTTTTGTCTTTACTATTAGGACAAGGTGTTCGTTGGAATATTGTTATCATTGGTCTGTGTTTAAGTACATGATATTAAATGCCTATCCTCAGTGAGAGGGATATGTTTGTCGGTAAAAGAATTCGCTTATTTGACTGCATGTGTGCGTAATTTAGTATATTTAATTGTTCACCAAACGTGACTATCTGTGGAAAAAGGAACTATTATGTTCTATTGAGCTGGGTTGTGTATGGGGGTGTAAATACTTGTAAAAAATTATTATATCAGGGTGGGTGGTATATAAGTATAACAAGAATGAGATTTTCACTCTGCAGCGGAGTGTGCGCTGATATGAAACTTCCTGGCAGATTAAAACTTTGTGCCCGACCGAGACTCGAACTCCGGACCTTTGCCTTTCGCGGGCAAGTGCTCTACCATCTGAGCTACCGAAGCACGACTCACGCCCGGTACTCACAGCTTTACTTCTGCCATTGTCTCGTCTCCTACCTTCCAAACTTTACAGAAGCTCTCCTGCGAACCTTGCAGAACTAGCACTCCTGAAAGAAAGGATATAGCGGAGACATGGCTTAGCCACAGCCTGGGGGATGTTTCCAGAATGAAATTTTCGCTCTGCAGCGGAGTGTGCGCTGATATGAAACTTCCTGGCAGATTAAAACTGTGTGCCCGACCGAGACTCGAACTCGGGACCTTTGCCTTTCGAGGGCAAGTGCTCTACCATCTGAGCTACCGAAGCACGACTCACGCCCGGTACTCACAGCTTTACTTCTGCCATTGTCTCGTCTCCTACCTTCCAAACTTTACAGAAGCTCTCCTGCGAACCTTGCAGAACTAGCACTCCTGAAAGAAAGGATATAGCGGAGACATGGCTTAGCCACAGCCTGGGGCTGTTCTGCTAAAGTGTGCGTTGAAGGAATGAGCGAGTGGACGACACGATTCATCTACGACTGTATCATTAGGACATGTAAATAAATGTCGGATAACCTAAATTCAGGTCTTCCTTTTTCCTTTTAATCATATGTATGACGTCTGCTTGGAACTATGTTTGTCTATTTGTTCTAAATGTATACTAATCTATGCTTAGAAAGGGAGAATGCTTTTTTATTATTAAGTGAGTTTTGGCAGGAGTGAATAGGCGTTTATATCTACGAATCTTTAAGATTTGTGCGTGGAAATTGTCAGCACAGCGTGAATGACGTGGGGTTCGCTGTTTACATGTCGAGCTGTAGATGCAGGGGAGGATACAGATCTGCGCTATTCAGGAATCCATTTGTGGAGTGTATGTCATTAGACAATAGCTGGAGAGCAGGTATAGAGAGAGCCCACTTCGGCATGCTGGTCCTGGGGCTGAGTGGATGGCTGTTTCGATGGACAGATATGTGGCTTTGCATTCCGCCAGCGGCGCTCGCATTTTCGGTGAATGGTCAAGACAAGGTCCTGTTGCAGTAACTGAGGTCGTTCTGTTTCTAGACAGGCTGCAAAAGGTAATGGATATGTCTTTTTCCAACTTAAATTAAAGATAGATGCGCAAAGATCTTGAAATGGGATCAGCCAAACGATGTACAGGGTGTTACTAAAGCCAAGTTGAAATTTTACTGGAGCATGCAGGTTGGAGAAAGGTGACACGTTTTGCACTGGGTGCAGCCATCTTGAATACTCGTAATTGTGTAATCAACTGATGTGATGACAGAGCACTCTGGTGGTTGTGATAGGAGCTAAACACAGTTGAACTTGGAGCCATATTTGTTAGGTAAACGAATTGTATGATCTTTCCGCCAAAATTTAAAACTACCTACCAAAATCGAACATCTTGAATGATGCCCTCTGAGGATGGCAATGTGTACTATCCCAGTTGGTCTCCGGACCGCGTGGCGAACACATGCGCATGATACAAATAATAATAAATAATAAATTATAATAAATCATAATAAATGATCATAAATGAAAATAAACAATAATAAATAACTGGACCAGCTGTCCGAATGCAGAGGCCTGTTGGAGTGTATCGATCTGTAAAAGTTAAATTTGATGTCCTCTAGACAACCGAATAGCGAAGTAATAGTATGTGTTGAGCGGCTTTGGCGATCATGTCAAAATTTGAAAAGATGATTGATTTGGCAATCGATCATGCCGTACACTCTCTGTTACCCTTTAACACATACGTGAGTAAGTTTAGACGTGAATGATTCTCTGTCCTCAAGAAAAGCGTCAAATACAGTATTCAACTCGCGTGTATCACTGCTACCTCATACTTCTGCACATTTGTTTCCTTTATTTAGTTGAGTGAAGATCGATTGGGTGTGTTGGGTACATGCTTGTGTCTTCTCTAGACCTGGGACAGACCTTAGTTGACGTGTAAATTATAGCCAAGATCTCAAATATGTTACATGTCTGAGACTGGTATTCGAGAGTGGAAATATCATTTTGCGTATGTTTGTTTCTGGTTAGTCAGTGGTTTACAGCATGCTACACATAGATAAAATTCGGCGTTTGTGGAGAATTAATTTGAAGTCTACATTTTTGGAATTATGATAAATTAGTGATCGGTTGGGTGTGGCCTAGTGCATGGTTTTGAGAAGTACAGTTAAAATAGTGTAATATTATGGAGAAAGTACATGTGCTCTTGCAGTCTATGAGTATGAGGATGTTTGTAGAAAAGCGAACAGACAAGGAAGGAGAGATAGTAAGGCATTTGTACTGATGAGGGACTATACCGAATTTGTAAAAAGAGTTCTGAGGATGACTTAGGGCCGCTGATGTAGGAGGGAAGATTAGTTGTGAGTGTCGAGTCTGTAGAGAGAAAGAACAGGTTGATGGTGCTTTCCCAGCATTAGAGAGCATTGCGGTATATAGACGCTGTAGGAATAGGATTCTTTTTCGCATGCTATAGAGATATACCGAATAATTGCACTGTTTTGTGTCATATGTGTGTATACTGTGTTGTAAAGTTAATGTTTGTTTACATTGTGTAGCATTTGTATATATAGCGTTGTAAAGTTACTATTGTTTACGTTATGTGATGCGTAGAGAAGAAGTCGTAAGAACGGTAGAGATATTTCCAGAGTAACAGGGGTCAAGAGAATGCAATTCGGATACTTAACTCATTTTCGAATGCCAATCAATTGAGACCAAGATCGTAACATTTAACTGTAAGTATAATGACATCAACGACTTCGCTATTCGAAAGTGCGAATATCATTTTTTGGTCTGTTTGTTTATAGTTATTCAGTGGTTTACAGGATGCTGTACTTCGAAAAATTTTGGTGTGTTCTTGTAGTCTATGAGTCTGGAGATGTTTGTAGAAAAATAGCGAGCAGTCAAGTAAAAAGCGACAGTAACACATTTGTGTTGAGGGGAAGCGATCATCGAATTTGTGGAACAGTTCTGAGAGGAACTACTGTCCGTTGATGTAGAAGGGCTGATTACTGGTGAATGTCATGTGTGTAGAAAGAAAGAGCAGGTTCTCAGTGCTTCCTTAGGGATGGAGAGCATTGGGGCATGTAGTCGGTATTGTCAAAGATACTGTGGCTTACGTTGTGTAGGCTTTGTATATATTGGATTGTAAAGTTACTATTGCTTATGTTATGGGATGAGTAGAGAGGATGACCGTGTGTGTGCGTGCGTGTGTGTGTGTGTGTGTGTGTGTGTGTGTGTGTGTGTGTGAACATGCCTTGCATTCAACAGCAGAGACTGGCAGCACCTGTAGATGCCTCCAATATGAGACTGGTGTGAGCGCTGCTTCGAATGCAACTTTCACCAGTGTTCGGTGGCGGCGGCTGGCGGGTGTGAGCTGTGGCTGCCTTACCTTGTGGGGGTTGTGGCATGCGTGGTGAAGCGTCAGTCAATCGTCACTTATGGTCCGTTAGAATCGCTAAGTGGGGAAAGCAGGTTCTGCTATTGTGGAATGTAATTCTGAAGGATCTTCGCCGGACCGCAATTAGAGTGAGGAAGGCCGAAAGCGCGCCGCTCTTCTTGGAGTGCACGTTGTGTGTGTAAAAAAAGAAATGCTTGGTCATTAAGGATGCCTACCTACAACTTTGGCCTGCGTTCGGATGAAGCTCGGCGTGGCACTCCCGCCCGATCACATCAGCATGTGCGTGCAGGTGAGCACGTATTTGGATAGGAATTTCGTAGGTGTTACGTATGAGGGAGGTGCCGCCACTTCATGTTTGTGGAAGCTGAGCAGGGGATGTGCGCGTTTCGAGATCTGAGGTATACGTCACTTATCACTGCCTACTGTGTACTTAATGGAGTGTGCTTGCAGGCGTTGATTGCATTATTTCAGGATCGGGTCAGTAGGCTTTCATATGCGCTATTTGAATAGTTTACGAGTACTTAGCGTGTATACACATCATTGTGTGTATTATTTAGGAGCAGTTTGCAGGTCTGCACTGAAATTATTTCCGGAAATTAGGAGTTGTTTGGCTACTTGGACGTAAATGTTTTGCATTATTTACGAGCGGTTCGCATGCCTGTAGGCTGTGCAATGCGTTATTTCTAACTGTTTACAATTAGCAAGCGTGTGTTTAGATCCTTATAAATGTGTTATGTGGGAGTTGTTTGCAGGTCTGTATGGTGTAGCGCACGTCAGAGCGTGTGTTCTCTGGTACATATACTCCATCCCTAAATAAATTGCTCCCAAATAAATAAAGTACACTCCTTGCTCCATCCATCAGTGTAGTGTGGGCTGAGTCCTTTTACCAGCTGCCCCCTAGGAAGTGGCGGTGGTGGTACGTTTTCAGCAATTTTCTTATGTTGGTAGAGAAGACGCAAGTGAGTTTTGTTTATTGGCATATTTCACACTTGGCGCCTGATCCTAGGAGGGAGTGGTGGTCGGGTGGATGAGGTTAGTAGAAGTGCCCTTTCTTTACGCGCAATTTTCTTAGGTTGGTAGCGAAAGCGCAAGTGAGGTTCCTTTACTGACAGAATTCAAACTTGGCAAGGGTTCGTAGGAAGAGGTTGCGGTGTGGTCCTTCTAAAAGTATTTGAAAGTAGGTAGTTGAACACGTTTGCAATCGTATATGAAATTGTAAATTGAGTTATTTGATATGATTGAAATTGAAATGGAATTAAGTACTTAGGTAATTGATAGGTTAGATGGGCGATGTGGGTGTTAGCATATTTACAGAAGACTATGTCCGTCACATGTATGGAGGGGGCTATCGAGGGAGTGTGATGTAAGCGGTCGGATTTGAGCGGGGCGGTGGCGCAGCGCAAGAGGGAATGAATTAACTTAGCGAGGGGTCTTGTGGCGAGCAAACGTGCTCTTGTACAGTCATGGCGGTTTGAACTGTTGGGCAAACTTTGGCGCCAAAATTGTAGCACAGCGTTCTCAGTCGCACAAAGACATGTGGTTGGTGGCGAATGATCGGCATCGACAGGTTTGAACGTGCCCAGGAAGACAACTTTTGCGCCAAATGTGTGGCAGGGCGTTCTTTGTGGAACGGCCGACTGTTGTGTGATCCAGCTCCGAGGCAACAATTTTGGCGTCGAATACATGTGGTGAACGGACAAGGGAACGTTGCGACGTCAAACTCGGCAAGTTCCATCGTGTCCAGCGAAAACATGTTTACGACGTGGGTGCGATCGGCGGTCCGGCGGCTAGTGCGGGCCGCCCCCAGAGCGCCGCCTCACGACACCGCCGTAGGCGACAGCCTGCGCGCTGGCCGGCGGTGCCGGAGCTCCCTTACCCGTGGCGCATGGGGCTATGTGTCCGCTCGCTCGGCGACCGTGGTGCCTGGGAGACGGGGCCGGTGCGACGACGATTTTAACTAAATCAGTTGTAGCGTGGACGTCATGGCGACTGCGCTGGGATCTCGAAGATGTGTACTGATTGTGTTGGAGAACAAATGATGGCCGTACTGCTTGAAATAAAGACTTCAGTCCCTTTCCCCTGCAAATCAAAGGACGTGACTTAGGTTACTGTAAGTGCAGTTTATTATTTGACGTGATTTTGATAGGTTACCAGTGAAAAAAATAAGTGATTGTGAAAGTTCGTATGAGTGATCTATTATGGTGTTGGGATATGAACTTGTGATAGATTTTTGTTATGGATGTAACGCAAAAGGCTTTCTAGCCGAGAAAATTATACATCTTGAATAAATAATAATAATAAATGACAGTAAATAACAAAAAATAGAAGTACACTTTTCGAGACATATCGTGTTGGAATTTGAATTTGGCGGTGATTTTCTAGTGGAGGTAGGCCACTAATAATAAATAATAATAATAATAATAATAATAATAACAAATGATAATAAATGATAATGAATGTTAATAAATGATAATCAATAATAATGAATAATAATAAAGACAAGTACGGTTTTACATGCTTTATCTTGTTGGAATTTTAATTTGCCGCCAATTTTTTCTGGAGGCTTAGGTTAGTAGATATAGCCCAATTGGTCTATTTTCCCGCCAAAATGCAATATTCCTGCTATTTTTTGGGGTTAGGTTAGTGGACTTAGCACAATTGGCCTATCTTCCCGCCAAAATCGGCCATCTTGGATGACGTCATGTGCTGCTGCCAAGTCTACATGCCGCTATCTTTGATGACGTCATCGCCGCCATATTGAATAAATTTGACAATAATGCAGAGTGAGCTGACACATACTTAGTCCTACTACGACCAGTTACTAGTACTTCATGTTCATCTAGACAGGCTTGGGAAACTATCTTAAGAACAAACAAAAGAATTTATTTTCTGAACTGTGCGAATTGTTTGAAAAATTTACTACTGACTCCTAGTATATCTAGATTAAACCTTTGCATTACCCTTTCCAGATTTTTCTAGCTTCCCCACCAAGTTCAAGCTGCTGACATTCCATGCTCCTCCTAGTAAAACGTTAACTTTTCCTTGTTTATTCAATCTTTTCCTCATGGTCGCCTCCCCCTTGCCGTATCACTCCCACAGATCCGAATGGGGGACTTTCGGAACCTTTTGCCAAAGGATAGAGCATGACACGTTTTTACTATCTGTCTTCAATGCAGTGGTTTCCATTGCCTTCTGTTTTCTCATGCCATTGATCATTGCTGATTCTTCCGCCTGTAGGGGCAGTTTCCGACCCCAAGGACAAGAGAGTACCCTGAACCTCTGTCCGCTCCTCCGCCCTCTTTGACAAGGCCGTTGGCAGATTGAGGGTGACTTCTTTTGCCGGAAGTCTTCAGCTGCTAATGCTGATTGTTAATCAGAATGTAAGCGGTGGCTGGTTTCGAACCCGGTTTGATAGTTTGATAGTTCATTAAAGGCGCTACCTCTAGACCAGGGTGCATCCGTCAGTTGTACTAACAACCAGAAATACTTAAGATTTTTTGTGTAGCGCAGAGCGTGAGAAAAATAACTGGCTAAATGCCTCTGTGCCTACTGTAATTAGTCCAGTTTTGTCTTAACGATTGCTACGGGAACGATACGTAGAAGGCTGAAGAATATCACACCAAATTTAACATGCTGAGTCCTGACTAATAAGAAATCCTCAACCTAGTCACAGATTTCCTTGAAACCTCTTATAATCCCACTTTTATTGATAAATGTTGCCCTGATGCCGAGTCAAATGCTTTTCAGAGGTCTTGAAACACTACTACCTAAAATGAAACGACTGCAAATACGTTTATGAGATATATTAATTGATACATACGAGTACACTATATGATCAAAAGTATCCGGACACCAGTTGGTAGACATTAATATGTGGAAACCAAGAAGGTAGTGACGCTGGAAGCTGGGGTCTGGGTGGAAACTGTGCTCAACCAGGGACTATGGGCGGTCAGCCCATTTCAGGAATGTTGTTTTCCAGAAACATTGTCTCAGAGATGCCGGTTTAGGGAACAGTGTGTTGTCATGTTGATACAATCATTATAAACGAAGTATTCTTCTATTGTACGCAGTACACAATCCTGCAGTTTATGTCCACATTCTTTTGCATTTATCGTTTTCTTAAGCGCTATAAAGAGACCACACAGTAACTACGAGAAACACAACCACACCGCAACAGTACCTCCTCCGTACTTCACTGTCGGCACTGACATGTTGGCAGGTAATATTCTCCAGGCATTCTCCAAACCCAGACCCACCAATCCTATTGATAAAGGGTATAGCGAGATTCAATACTCGAAATCATTCATTTTCAGTCATCCAGCGTCGAGTGGCACCTCTCTTTACGCCATGTCAAGGATCGCTCAACATTGACTACGTAAGTGTGTCCTCATGAGGCGTTGTACCCTGTTCTTTGTAACTCCATATTGTGCTAGCGTGACTGATGGTAGCACTTCGGCGCACAAAAATGATTCCTTCTGCTGATTTTTTGCTTTGTTTTACAATCACCCTCCGCAATGGTCAACGGTCCCTGTCCGACTAGACACAAGGTCTGTCCGGTCTAGATGTAGTAATAGATGTTCATACGAGTTTCCGCTTGATAATCACATCAACAAAGTCGATTTGGGCAGATTTAGAAGGTTTGAAACGTCCATGATGAATTTCTTGCTCAAATGATATCCAATGACTAGGCTACGTTCGAGGTCACTCGGCTCCCATGACCGATCCATTCTGCTGTTACCTGTTTCTCGACTGACAACACAACAATCCTGTTCTTCTTTTATACTGACGGGACCATAACATCTAGCAGTCAATTCCGCGTTACATAGTCGTGTACGGGAAGTTTTTATCAGGTAGTGTATGTTAATCCAATATTATGAAGAGTGTTGTTGTTGTTGTTGTTGTGGTCTTCAGTCCTGAGACTGGTTTGATGCAGCTCTCCATGCTACTCTATCCTGTGCATGCTTCTTCATCTCCCAGTACTTACGGCAACCTACATCCTTCTGAATCTGCTTAGTGTATTCATCTCTTGGTCTCCCTCTACGGTTTTTACCCTCCACGCTACCCTCCAATGCTAAATTTGTGGTCCCCTGATGCCTCAGAACATGTCCTACCAACCGGTCCCTTCTTCTTGTCAAGTTGTGCCACAAACTCCTCTTCTCCCCAATTCTATTCAATACCTCCTCATTAGTTATGTGATCTACCCATCTAATCTTCAGAATTCTTCTGTAGCACCACATTTCGAAAGCTTCTATTCTCTTCTTGTCCAGACTATTTATCGTCCATGTTTCACTTCCATACATGGCCACACTCCATAAAAATATTTTCAGAAACGACTTCCTGACACTTAAATCTATACTCGATGTTAACAAATTTCTCTTCTTCAGAACCGCTTTCCTTGCCATTGCCAGTCTACATTTTATGAAGGTTAGAAAAGAGATAAATGTGTAAGGACATTGAGGAATTTAATACTGAACACTGGCGCATAGTATGAAGATCAGGAACTTTATTCCACCATCTCTTCTATACGTGCTGGCCAAATACTATCGGTGAAAATTTACTCCTCCACTATCACTAGAGTTCGAACCAACCACTTCCGAGTCGAATGTCAAGTCACAGGTGCGCATCAGCGACCTCTGCCACAGAGGCGTAAGAACTCTACAGCTCGAAATAGAAAAATACAAAATCGTAAAAATTAAAATGAAAGACCATAGCATGTTTTGGAAAGTCGAATGGGCAATTAAAGTAAGATATATGAAATTATTAAAAATCTGGTGTACTTATGCCCTAAGAACAGAATAATCAGATGAATGGACCTTGTTGCAGACAGCTGCAGAGAGCAGTAATGGGGAATGACCGAGTGGAAGAAAACTATTGGAACAGCCATCACAGTTTATTGAAAACTTCGGGTGAAGGGCGTATATATTATCAAGATACACAGAAGAAAGTAACGAATGAAGAAATGACGACAAGAGTTGAAAGTATTAATTGCAGGGTAACGTCAAATGCTAGTAAGAATGTATACGTGGATGTTACATGTAGTTATGAAAGCCCATGCAGAATGAAGGATCCAATACTGTTCCCACTGTTCCTTGAAACAAATGGAAACATTGTAAATTTAAAGTAGGCAGAGGTGTTATTTTAGGCTCCTATAATAATTTAATAATGAATAACATAGGTCCAACAACTCTGAATGTTTGTAGTGCAGAGCATGACTAGAATTTCTGTGGGAACGTTCGCTTGATACGCTAGTCACGCTGCGATTTAAGTACGCTACAAGGCCACAACGAAGCGCAGATTCACTTAAAAAGCGATACTCGGGGGCCCACGGCAGTTCCCAGGATTCTGTGGCTCGGTCTTGTGGCAGCCGTGCTGAATACATACACTGCATTACGACATCAGTGCTCGAATTATAACTGGAAGAGGGCTTGGGGAGGGTATAGGAGCAGCAGTATACACCGTGAGGTACTTATATAAGATCTGTGTATCGAAAATGTAGCCGTATTGTGTAACTAGTAACGTACACGTTGTATTTGCGGCGGCACATAAAAAACTTAAATCTTCTGACGTAGAAACTGGATATTTACGGGACGTATGTTGGAAATATCATCAAAGAATGATTGGATGATTTTGCCAACCATCAGGGTCATCCGCAAACAAAATCAACTACTGCAGAAGATGAACAGCTGACACATTTTGTCAGGTTATAGTAACTGCAGAAGTTTTTAGTTACTCAGTCATTCAGATAGTAAAAAGTGCAGTTTTGTGGAAAACGAGATTCAGCCAGCTCATCTAATAACGTTCTCTGAAGATATTGGGAAGGCAGATTTCGAAATCTCATGATAAAATTTTTTAGATTGGTTGGCCGCTGAAAGAGCTAATCTGTTAAGGATGATTTCATTGACACCCTTTGAAAAATAATGATCTCCAGTCGTGAAGATGAATTTGAACTGGAGCTGGGAGAATGCCAAGGAGGATTTAGAACTGGGAGAAACTACCCAGAACAGATACTCACTTTGAAATTCGTAATGAATTACTACAAAACAAGTCAAAAGGACAAGTCGTAATCTTTGTAGACTTCAAGGTAGCTTATGATTGTATCCACACATCTTCAATGATGAAGATATTAAGCAATTTCCGTTTCCACCCCAAATTAATATAAATGATAAACTTAACTCTAACAAACATAAGATCTTAAGTTCAGAGGAGAAATATCCATACCATTTACGAATAAAACAGGATTAAGACATGGAGATGGTTTATCGGCCTTACTTTTCAACAGTGCACTCGAATACGTGATGAGGGTTGGTACTACGAAAATCCTAAAAACATAAGAACTGGAACAAAGAAAGAACAAACAGACTTAAATCGCTTGGGATTCGCATATAACTTAGCGTTACTAGCTAATAACACTGAAGAAGCCAGAAATCAAATAACAAATCTCCAGAATATAGCACACAAAATAGGACTCCAGATATAATTAAAAAAGACGGACATAATGGTAGCAGACCCACTAGTAATCAACCACACAACAGGGAAGTAAAAACAGTGAAACAATTTAAATACCAACGAGAAATTTTAACATACAACTGATATGAGAAACATGAATGGCAAGTGCGGACTAACAAGTTGACAAACTCTCAGAAATTAACATGGTCAACAAACAATAGAAAGTCTATCAATCAAAACCAAATTGAAACATTACAAGACGGTGGTTCAGTCACAAATGACATACAGAAGTGAAACTCTTTTCAAAGTCACCCAGAAATATATTTCCAGAAAATCTTAAAAGTAAAGAGAAGAATAGCTAGAACGTACGTAAATAAAAATATAAAATATGGCCAGTGGTGGATAGTGCCCAAATAAGTGGCGTGCAGCGAACTGGAGTTCACTACGGATACTGTACGCAAAAAAAGGATCTCTTTCCTTGATCACATTATGAGGACACCAGAAACCAGACTATCAAGAAAAATTTTCGAGAAAGTTTGGAACATTCAGCACCAAATACGGTGGATAAAAGAAATCAGCGAGGATATGAGAGAGCTAGGATTGACCCCGGGCGAAATGCAAAACAAAACAGAAAGTTTAAAGAAACTGAAAAACATAAAAATAAGAAATAAACAAAAAACATTAAATGCGGTATTTACAGATGAGGAACGACAAGAAAGGACAGAACGAATGAAAGAATACTGGGCAATTCGGAATGAACATACTGAAGAAGATGACCAGAAAATGATTGACTGAAATGGTTACTTAAAGTCGCAAGTCTCCCGTGAGCATCCGACCTTATTACGGATGCTAAAAGACAATATCCGGCGGCAGTTTCTCACCGTATCTGCTGACCCACAGTGCTGATTACAACATTATCCCTCGAGTACACGCAGTGTAGATGAATGACGGCCGACGTGCTGAGCATTTGTTACGCTGATTATTGCTTTTGTATCATATGAAGCGCCATCTGTCGGTCATTTTGTGCCGTGTTTTGGTCTTCTATAAAACACTATGTCATTTCAAGTATATGTGTCAATTTTTACCTCAATACCCACATCGTTCTGTGAAGAATTTTCAAATGTTAATGGACCTTTGGGTCACCCTGTATATTATGTTATTTATATCGAATAGTCATGCCTGCCAGTAGAAAATACCGAGCGAGGTGGCGCAGTGGTTAGCACAGTGGACTTGCATTCAGGAGGACGACGGTTCAAACCCGCGTCCAGCGATCCTGATTTAGGTTTTCCGTGATTTCCCTAAATCGCTTCAGGCAAATGGCGGGGTGGTTCCTTGGAAAGGTCACGGCCGACTTCCTTTCCCATCCTTCCCTAATCTGCTGGGACCGATGACCTCGCTGTTTGGTCCCCTCCTCCAAATCAACTAACCAACCAGTAGAAAGTGTGTTGTAATGCTTTATCTAGCAGGATTCCACAGTGTAAGTAATATATCTGCAAGAGGTAGACTTTCACGTGTGCCAGATTATTGTATCAACAAGCTTTAAAACTCGAACTTCCCTAAACAATGAACTTTCTGCCAGCTGCTAGGTTGAGTATTGTGCAACAACGCAAAACGGTCGCTATACACATGGTTTGTACGAAATCTACAAAGGATTCCGTTTGAGCAGAGAGAGACACTTAATCCTCAATATTAACACATGTAACTTATTGGACACAAATGGTTGGAAATGAACATTTTGTTGAATTAAATATTTGGTGATCACACTTAGGAAACAGTAGTAACAGTATGGCACAGGATTTGGGTGGGAGTCGAGTTTGGCTCGAGGCGCGCACAGGCGTTGACTCTTAATCAAGTACTTTGAGTTATGAACGTAAAACTTACAATGCCAGAGCACATGCATAAACAAACAAGACAAGCACTAGCGCTCTATCTTCCAGATTATTAATTTCCGATACAACAACACAGACTCCATGAAAATAATTTCTTGCCCGATAGTAATAAATAATTGAAACTTGGAAGGAGCGGCAATGAACTTACAACAGAAAACTTACACAAAGGTACATGTATAGGTCACATGCGTGAAAAATGTTGAATCGCCTTATTTAAACTCACAGAGATGGCACTCAAGTCATTCTGCAACAACAACAACAGCCCGTCAGATGGTACAACAACATGCAATTACAACCAACACCATAATCACACATTGATAGGCAGCCCGCACGAATAACGCAATCTACACCGACACTCAAACGAACATACAATCGACTATGACAGCAGGCATAACAGAATGGCTTCCCTGGCATACAATTAGACCATACCACAGCGTCGTGGTGCTTTATCGGATCAGATGCAAATATTCCTGTATCGACGTTGTTCTTGTCGACCGAACACGGCGCGCCGCTCGCTGCTCACGTGTCCACGGAAGACGTCTGCGCTCTGCCGCGAGCGTCGCTCTCTCCAGAGCTCGTTGTCTTGCGATGGGTGGCGCCACGGGCGCCACCAGAGGACGGTGTCTTCGCTTGGATTCACTGAGTCAAAATTTAATCCTCCGTGCGTCTTTTTAAGACGTCGCACAATGATCTCCGCGCCAGATCTCTCAAGACTAGCAGTGAGCCGGGAAGGACCTAGAACGACTCTACTACTCCTATTCTGATAACAGCTAGCAAGTGATTTTATGATGTAACCGCTAATCAGTCATTCACAGTATTGAACTGAGACAGTGTGAATCATTCAGATCCTAGGATAATAAAGTTATGTGTAAATTAATTCTTCTTCGAAGTAGTGTAGATGAATATGTTCATGTTTTAACCATTTAATATTGAAGAATATGAGCCACCTCGTTCAACTACAGACACAACAGATATTGCTACAGAGTAGAATGGGATTGCTGTGGAGTCCATTGGACCAGGATTCATCATCGTGTCAATTAATTTCTTTTTCAAAATGGTAGAACTGTTTGAACTTAACTGTTTCTCTTTCTAATATACAGGCTCAAAATATTTGATTAGACGAACATCCGAAGCTGAGGAACATATTAATGTGAATAAAAATCCTCCTCGGTTGCCAGTAATTTCTTATTTGTGGCGTATACTGTTCATGAAATGCTCTCGGATTTCCAGCGGGCCGGCCAGTGTTAAAATAACGCGACATTTCGACGAGTGTCTCTCATTATCTTTTGATGAAGATAACGTCGTGGTATTTTAAGACTCATACCCTGCTGGAAACCCGAGAGCTTTTCACCAATTTCTTAATTATTATGCGAACCGTTCCGAAGCCTAGAATTCCATCTTCAGGTACCACCAAACAGTTATGGAAACATAAGTGTTTGTCAGCCGGACCAGTCGGTCGTGAGGGGTCACACCCACGCCCAACAAACGTGTGGGAGCGTAGGACCAGCAACCGGGGCATTCTTCTCGACAGCCAGAGTTCCATGTCGGCTGTCGAGGAGGGCGCCTCGGTTGCTGGTCCTACGCTCCCACACGTTTGTTGGGCGTGAGTGTGACCCTCACGACCGACTGGACCGGCTGACCCACATGTATGTTCCCGTAATTGATTGGTGGTACCTCAAGATGGAGCTGTAGACTTCGACTCGGTCATGTACTTAGTAAGAAGTTACTGGCAACTGAAGCGTATTTGTATTCTACTAATAATAAACCAGTCATTTGATGACTGGTTACTTAGATAAAAACAAGAAAAAATGTCTTTGAATTTTCTCATGAAGATAAATGAGAAGGAGCGATCTGCGTTACTTGGTTAGAAACACTCTACAGCCAAGATCGTAAAATACATCTTTACTTTCGACGATCAATTTAAACAGGCTTTGCTGTCATCTTCAAGTCTTCATAAATTTTTTTTACAAAACGTGTTCATTTTGTTTTGGAAAGTCATGTCAAGTTGTGATATTAGGGGATAAAATATAGCACATTATAAACTGAAGCGCAAAAGAAACTGGTATTGGCATGCGTATTCAAATACAGTGATCTGTAAACAGGCAGAATACGGCTTTGCTGTCGGCAAAGCTTACATAAGACAAGTTTTTAGATCGGTTACCGCTGCTGAAGTGGTAGGTTATCAAGATTTAAGTGATTTTGAACGTGGTGCTATAGTCGGCGCACGAGCGATGCGACAAAGCATCTCCGAGGTAGCGATGGAGTGGGATTTTTCCGTACGATCAAGAAATGATTCAAATGGCTCAGCACTATGAGACAGCTTCTGACGTCATCAGTCCCCTAGACTTAGAACTACTTAAGCCTAACTAACCTAAGGACATCACACATATCCATGCCCGAGATAAGATTCGAACCTGCGACCGTAGCAGCAGCGCCACACGATCATTTAACGATTATATTGTGAATATCAGGTGTCCGGTAAAACATCAAATCTCCGACATCGCTGCTGCCGGAGAAAGATCCTGCAAGAACGGGACCAACGACGACTGAAGAGAATCGTTCCGCGTGACAGAATTGCAATCCTTCCGCAAATTGCTGCGAGATTTCAATGCTGGGCCATCAACGTCACCATGCGAACCATTCAACGAAACATCATCGATATGGGCTTTCGGAGCCGAAGGCCCACTCTTTTACCCTTGATGAATGCAGGACGTAAAGCTTTACGGCTCGCCTGTGCCCGTCAACACCGACATTGGACTGTTGATGACTGGAAACATGTTGACTCGTCGGACGAGACTCGTTTCAAAATGTATTGAGCGGATGTACGTGTATGGGTATGGAGAGAACCTCATGAATGCATGGACCCTGCATGTCAGCAGGAGACTCTTCAAGCTGATGGGGCGTGTACAATTGGAGTAAAAGGGGCTCCTGATGTGTCTAGATACGACTCTGACAGGTGACGCATACTTAAGCGTCCTGTCTGCATCCATTCATGTTCATTGTGCATTCCGACAGATTTCGGCAATTTTAGCAGGACAATGCGACAACCCACACGTCCAGAATTGCTGCAGAGTGGCTCCAGGAACACTCTTCTGAGTTTAAACACTTCCACTGGCCACCAAACTCCCCAGACATGAACATTATTGAGCATATCTGGGATGCCTTGCAACGTGCTGTTCAGAGGAGATGTTCACTTCCTCGTACTCCTACGGATTTACGGCCGTTCCTGCAGGATTGAAGGTGTCAATTCCCTCGAGCACTACTTCAGATATTAGCCGTGTCCATGCCACATCGCGTTGCGGCACTTCTGCGTGCACGGGGGGGTCCTACAAGATATTAGGCTGGTGTACCAGCTTCTTTGGCTTCTCAGTGTATAAAGATTTGTCGGAAGTAAAACAGTTACAACGAAAAAGCACCTTGTGCACATTGCCACGTCCGTATGTGTAGCGCTAACAGATGATTGTGCAAGTAGGCTGTTTATGTTTTCTCTATGTAAGTAGGCTGTTTATATTTTCTTGTTGGCAACGTTACGTAGCGCTCAATATGAAAATCACTGGCTGTGCTGTGTACAGTCTGTGGCTGCTTTGCATTGTTGTAATACTCGCCATTGTAGTGTTGGGCAGCGGCAGCTGGATGTGAACAGCGCGTAGCGTTGCGCAGTTGGAGGTGAGCCGCCAGCAGTGGTGGATGTGGGGAGAGAGATGGCGGAGTTTTGAAATTTGTCATGAACTGCTATATTTATATATGATGATATCAAGGTAAATACATTGTTTGTTCTCTATTAATATCTTTCATTTGCTAACTATCCCTATCAGTAGTTAGTGCCTTCCATAGTTTGAATCTTTTATTTAGCTGGCAGTAGTGGCGCTCGCTGTATTGCAGTAGCTTGAGCAGCGAAGATTTTTGTGAGGTAAGTGATTTGTGAAAGGTATAGTTTAATGTTAGTCAGGGCCATTCTTTTGTAGGGAATTTTGAAAGTCAGATTGCGTTGCGCTAACAAAATATTGTGTGTCAGTTTAAGCACAGTCATGTAGAATTGTTCAAAGGGGACGTTTCATATGGCGACCACCTGATTATGACAAGCGTCTTTCTATGAGAGTTGAGAGAATTTCTACTAACTTATGAAATGTCACATGACTACTGAATGATATTTTTATGCTTTGCTTTTCATAGTTGCTTATTTCATTTGATATCTGGTTTCCAGCTGTGTTGCAGCATTGCTTTTATAAAATGAAATGCATTTGCTAATGTGAACACTTTCTGTCAACAGATCTATGAAATAATTATTTTATGATCCACATTCTTTAAAAAAGGAGCACTTGGAAGGAAAGAACAATAAGAAGGAACTAGTAGCAGTAACACATAATTTTCTTTTCAAGTACATGGTAATATTTCTTTTACATTAAGTTGTTGTGGTGCACCACTTTAATTACATAGATATTAAGATGTGAATATACATTTCCCTTATCTGCATTGTTGTTTTTACTGTAATATTTTTTCTGCTTGAGCTATGTCATGTTTAGGTATAAGTTACTGCTGTTTGCCAGGCGTAGTGTTACTGAATTTGACTTTGTGTTACTCTGCTAAGCCAGATTTATTTTTTTGTTTGCTGTGCATTGCCTCATATTAGTTGTAATGCTGAATTGCTTGGTAATTTAGATTTACTGTAGCTTGCTTTGCGATTTTCCATTTTTTTTCATTGCTGTTTATATTAATTGTTTTATGTGATGCTGCATTGCCTCGTCCCTTGGTATATATATCCGAGCTCAGTAGATTTAAGTTAGCTTAAGAGGGGGTAGACTATATAAGAACCTAACTATGGAGAATAGGGAAAGAATGCTTTGAAAGTTATATTTGGGCCCAAATGAGTATTGTACAATCAGAAATAATTATTTTGAAAGAAATATGAAAAGAATACAGAAAGCAGGCTTAGATAAGACTTTTTGGGAATAATGATGAACAAAGGGAGATCTCCATGCAAAATACTGCAGTAAAACAAACCCTGTCCTTTCCCTTTTGTGTTATCCCACTATATGTTTGTGTACCCTTGTGTATTTGTTTTCTTCCTGTCTCTGTGTACTGTTTCATAGAACTTTTTTCTCTTCTAATAATAAGTTACATTCACTATGATGAGGAATAGTGTTATCCTCAAACACAATTGGCATTAATAATGTGTTATTTACTTTGTAAAGATGTTTAGACATTATTTATTCTGTTTTGTGTTAATGCTCATGTGTGAAGTTGATGTTTCGAAAGTTATTCTGATCTTTTATGTATGTACTCATGTCATAATTCCTGTAACACTGACGTATATGTCTATTTCTATTCTTTTGTAACGCCTGTTTTACTACAAATGTTATCTGTATTGTTATGTTCTTTAATGATGTATTTTGTATCTTTGTTATTGTATTCTCATGTTATAAAATTGTAATTGACACCAGTTCATCAAATTAAGCAACTTGTAAGTTACATTTCACTGCACACATTTCTGTTGGTCATCGTTTATGGACAATATGTGAGAAGTAGGGACTGTTAGTGTTTGCACGTGTGTTAATAACTCAGCAAGGGACTGGATAACAGCATTGCTGGTTCTAAGGACAATTTCAAAAACTTTGTGAGTGCACAAGTGGTGGTTTATGGACTTGCTATATTATCCGCAAGACTCTTCAATGGTGATTGTGCACCTGCACAGTCACAACAGATGGCTGCTGGCTATCTCTACAAGGACTACAGTGGGTCTGCATCTTTGATGACCCACCAGTACCATTATCTCTACAAGGACTACAGTGGGTCTACATCTTTGACGATCCATCAATACCATTATTTCTACAAGGACTGCAGTGGGTCTGCACCTCTGGTGGCCCACCAATACCGTAATCTCTACCAGGACTACAGTGGGTCTGCTCTGTGATGACCTACCTACCAATACTCTTCAAAATTTCGACTGACTCTGCTGTGGGTTTGCTCTGTTGTGGCCCATTACCTGTATGCATGTCAAGAGTCAGCACTGTCTTTCCGTTGGAAGGACAACACTACTTCTTCAAGACTGCATGGAAATCCACTACTTCTGTGTGCATTTTCCTTTACTGCTCAGACTTTGAGAAAAACACTGCAATTTTACTGTGACGAATGATCTGGACTGTCTTTATGGACTGTGAGAAATTTTTAGCTTTTGACCAACATTGTATCAATAAGTGTGGGCATTTGATATCTTTGTTATTGTAATTATGAAAAGTTTTTTCAAATCTGTATTGGGCACTGCCCAAACCAATTTGTAAAATTTTTTGTGGGTAGCCTGGGGGCTATGTAAGTAGGCTGTTTATGTTTTCTCTATGTAAGTAGGCTGTTTATATTTTCTTGTTGGCAACGTTACGTAGCGCTCAATATGAAAATCACTGGCTGTGCTGTGTACAGTCTGTGGCTGCTTTGCATTGTTGTAATACTCGCCATTGTAGTGTTGGGCAGCGGCAGCTGGATGTGAACAGCGTGTAGCGTTGCGCAGTTGGAGGTGAGCCGCCAGCAGTGGTGGATGTGGGGAGAGAGATGGCGGAGTTTTGAAATTTGTCATGAACTGCTATATTTATATATGATGATATCAAGGTAAATACATTGTTTGTTCTCTATTAATATCTTTCATTTGCTAACTATCCCTATCAGTAGTTAGTGCCTTCCATAGTTTGAATCTTTTATTTAGCTGGCAGTAGTGGCGCTCGCTGTATTGCAGTAGCTTGAGCAGCGAAGATTTTTGTGAGGTAAGTGATTTGTGAAAGGTATAGTTTAATGTTAGTCAGGGCCATTCTTTTGTAGGGAATTTTGAAAGTCAGATTGCGTTGCGCTAACAAAATATTGTGTGTCAGTTTAAGCACAGTCATGTAGAATTGTTCAAAGGGGACGTTTCAATGGTTAAGTCTTAAATATCACAATCTACAGTAAAATCACACCAGTACATCTGTTTACGTTGGCTTGATATGTCCCATTTGTTGATGACCTACTTTAGGTGGAGTATATGGCACGCTAACGTAAACAGTTTTGCTAATGGTATTTGGCGTACACCGTGATTTTTAAAACTTAACAATTATCTGTGAGCGCTACATGTACGGACTTGTCAGAAATAAATATTTCGCGATCTTGACTATAGAAAGCTTTTTACCAAGAAAAGTCCGGTAAACATGGGCTCTGAAAAGCTTGAGAGCTATTAGCACTTATTCATCTACGCTACTGTGAAACACACTATTTAACAAATGGTTATAGCTGTTACGGTATGTATTGTAGAGTCCATGTCCAATAGTCTTTTTTTCTTGCTTTGGTCCACACTACCTCTGCCCAAAATATGGAAAGCAAGGAGCTTGCAGTGGAAGAGATGGGTTTCACAGTATCGATGATGAAAATGTGCTCATACTTCTTAAGCTATGCATTTTCTAATCCACGTTTATCAGATATTTTTTTATTGTTCTGGCGTAAGGATCTTGTTCTCAAAGTCTGTAAAAGGAATTTAGTTACCTCCTGTGTCTTGAAGTGTATTTAATTTCTTTTATGAGATGGCGTCCACTGCTAACTGCACATATTCAGTATCAGAGCTAACAAAGTCATACATTACTGGCAAGCATTACCAGACGTCTGACCGCCTCCGTAGCTGAGTGGTCGGCATGGTTGACTGTCATCTGGAAGACTCTGGTTCGGTACTGTAAGGGATTTTTCCTTGGTGATAGGAATGCAACGGGGTCACTCAGCCTCTTGATGCCAACTGAGGAGAACTGACTACTTGTGATGGAGCGATGTGTTGACCCACGACCCCTCCATACCGCATCCGATGACGCAGTGGACAGAGCATGACATGGCGGTCGGTCGGTGCCGATGGGCCCGCCAAAGTCTGTGGATGGAGGTTCCGTTGCGATACGTTTTACGTTAACATTGCCAGACTGCTACAGGGACAACAAGCCCAACAGCAAACTACGACTGAAGCGCAGTATTCATTCGACCAGATGCTGGGAAGAAAGCAGGAGACTTTTCATGTACACATGCAAAATTTGTAATATCTCTCTTTTCTCATATACCCAACGATTTCAGTCATATCTCTTAGGACAGAACGTTATTTGCGAAGAAAGGTGCATTACTTCACTCTGTCTTGCAGTCTATACATTGAACTCCCACTTTGAGTACGCTGTTATGGGCTAATTTGGTCCTCTGCACTAAATCCATTACTGGCATGACTAGTAAGGTACGGTCAGTAAGGCGACATCTGGCGTCCGTTCCCGCATGGTGGAGTGTTTGGCGCCGTAACAGCGACGGACTTGCGGCATCTGGGGCAACTGAATGACCACCAGCACGGGCCACGGCCGGCTATCGGCCTGCTTCGAGGCCGTCGACCCTCAGAGGAATCGATCTGCGACTACCGCCAACGTCACCTTCTGTCTACCTTTGAGTGGGGCAGAAGCTGTTCATTATGCGTTCTCAGATGGCCGCCCTCGACAACTGTGCCACGTCGAACGCAGTTGTCAAGCGTCAGTGAGTGAGTGCTGCGCCAACGTCGGCCGGAAGAGCGAAGGCTGCACGTGACACTCAACTACTCTCCGACAAGAGGCGGCTCGCGAATGTTCCCGACGCTTAGTATAAAGCCAAATGAAAAACTAAATTAAGATCCTCATAAAATTTCAAATCTCAAATGTTCATGACAAAGAACGACGCAGAACTATGCTTGTCATATTTCTACTTGGGTTACCTATATGTTGTGGGTTGTTGTTTTAATCATTATTTAGCCCATACATGAAATAGAAATCAATCTGTGATACCTGGTCACGAGCCAATTGAATATCAAAGACGACACATGTAAAATTGTTAAGCGCTATAGAAATCAGTCCTACTGATAACAGACCAATCCAATATTTACTCGATACTCGACACATCTGCATTATACCTAAAACACTCGATCTAGCGACCTCCAGATGAAATAAAAAGTAGTGACTCGTGGGTATTTTACTGGGATGTGCAATGAACAGCTCAGTTCTGTTCTCCAATATAATGCGCCATAATGTCTGGAAATGGAGTCAGTTTTGGACTACGTTAATTAAATGAAAAAGCAAAGCATATAACTGTTAAAAATATTCCGAAAAGGTACTTTTTTGTTTCACTGATAGGCAAGATTGTCAAGGAGAAGTAATGCAATCGATATCGACACATTTTACGTAATATCAAGATATTCAATAGCTTTGCACGCATTTTAAACAGAGTGCTGTCACAAAATGATTACTGAGAACAAATACGAACAGTACATACATACGTTAACGAGTAAAACTTAACACCATCAGAAAAGATGGAAGACCATTAGTTCCCATTCACCTGTAGTTTGGTAAAAGTCACCAAAACTCATCAGCGATCGATTTACTACTTTGAAACAAGCCTGCGCTTGCTTATAAAGAGCACCCATTCTATGTAAGGATTCTTTTTTCGCTAATTTCAGAAAGGCAAGCCGACTAACCAAGAGTGACTGGAACATGTCTACAAATAAAATTAAAATATGTATAATCCCCTCACAGTAACTGTAGAGCCATAATCATTTCCTTCTGTTATACACACTACTGGCCATTAAAACTGCTACACCAAGAATAAATGCAGATGATAAACGGGTATTCATTGGACAAATATATTATACTAGGAACTGACATGTGATTACATTTTCACGCAATTTGGGTGCATAGATGCTGGGAAAATGAGTACCCAGTACAACCACCTCTGGCCGTAATAACGGCCTTGATACGCCTGGGCATTGAGTCAAACAGAGCTTGGATGGCGTGTACAGGTACAGCTGCCCATGCAGCTTCAACACGATACGACAGTTCATCAAGAGTAGTGACTGGCGTATTGTGACGAGCCAGGGTTTCTCAGGGATCGAATGAAGGGTAGAGCCACGGGTCGTAACACATCTGAAATGTAACGTCCACTGTTCAAAGTGCCCTCAATGCGAACAAGAGGTGGCCGAGACGTGTAACCAATGGCACCCTATACCATCACGCCGGGTGATACTCCGGTATGGCGATGACGAATACACGCTTCCAATGTGCGTTCACTGCGATGTCGCCAAACACGGATGCTATCATCATGATGCTGTAAACAGAACCTGGATTCATCCGAAAAAATGACGCTTTTTCATTCGTGTACCCAGGTTCGTCGTTGAGTACACCATCGCAGGCGCTCCTGTCTGTGATGCAGCTTCAGGGGTAACCGCAGCCCTGGTCTCCTAGCTGATAGTCCATGCTGCTGCAAACGTCGTCGAACTGTTCGTGCAGATGGTTGTTGCCTTGCAAACGTCCCCATTTGTTGGCTCGGGGATCGAGACGTGGCTACACGATCCGTTACAGCCATGGGGATAAGATGCCTGTCATCTCGACTGCTAGTGATACGAGGCCGTTGGGATCCAGCACGGCGTTCCGTATTACCCTCCTGAACCCACCGATTGCAGATTCTGCTAACAGTCATTGGGTCTCGACCAACGCGAGCAGTAATATCGCCATACGATAAACCGCAATCGCGATAAGCTACAATCCGATCTTTATCAAAGTCGGAACCGTGATGGTACGCTTTTCTCCTCCTTACACAAGGCATCACAACAACGTTTCACCAGGCAACGCCGATCAACTGCTGTTTGTGTATCGGAAATCGGTTGGAAACTTTCCTCATGTCAGCACGTTGTAGGTATCGCCACCGGCGCCAACCTTGTGTGAATGCTCTGAAAAGCTAATCATTTGTATATCACAGCATCTTCTTCCTGTCGGTTAAATTTCGCGTCTGTACCACGTCATCTTCGTGGTGTAGCAATTTTAATGGACAGTAGTGTATATTGGGAATGTGCTTTCTTAGCAACATGTGCGATGCTGTACCATTCTTGCCCATTTTTTAGCCTATTTCGTATAATTCTTTGACCATGTCTTCTTTTTCTCTACTTTTTCTTCTTACAGGCCGCACGGTCTGCGGCGTATTATCACGGTCTACGTGGCTCCCTCCGTCGGAGGTTCGAGACCCCGCCGGGCATGGGTGTGTGTGCTGTCCATATGTAATGTCCCCACAGAAAATACCCTCTACCACGCACCAATTAATCATTTTAAATCAAACCATCCACATTCATTCACTTTGGAAAAGTTATCTGTTCCGATTTTCTCGTAATATATGCGGCGACAGCTCGACGACGCCAAAGTATTTTCTAGTGCGTTTATTCTTTGAAATAACAGAGATACATATATGCATTCTCCATGGTTGTTAGAGTGGTAACTAGGACAGCTTCTGGAGTATCTGTTGTGGGATTGACGTGTTTCTGAGAGATACATATTCTGCTTTTCTTCTCGCTAAAGCGAGCCAATTAACATTTGTGCCGCTAGCGGTTTGTTTGAAGAGAAAGAGACTGTAAAAGGAAAATAATTAAGGCGTGGAATCACCGGAGATCTGGACATGTAATGGAGATGGATTTAATACACAATTTCCTCCATAAATAAGGTTTATGACTTATTTGTTCTGGAGTGAATGAACGAATGAGTTTTTTCTGAATCATTTGATGATCACGTTGGCCCTGTAATTAGTGGGGAAGTTTCAGCTGTGTCGAAGAGAGCCTGCAATCACTGAGTCTGCGTTAAATCGTCCAAAAAGGCTTGGTAAACATCTGGACTTCGCAATCTTTCGTAAAAGGAACAAATTGTCCATCGATCGATTCTCCCGACTGACTGCAGTGTTTAACAGTAATAATAAATGTGAATATCTCTTACAGCAAGACAGCCGCTGATTACCAAGACGAAGGACTCCACCAAAGATACTATTTGGCTGATTTCACGTAGTGAAATATTATATTAAAAACTGTACATAGATAAAGGAGAGGAAGAGAGAGAGCGAATGAAAATAGAGATAATACTAATAATCCTCCATTAGTCTAATTTTTCGCCTGTCTTATCACGGATCAGCCAAGAACTGGGAGGGCCTTACTTTACTGGATAGATTTATGTGTGAAGGTGAAGGGATCTTAAAGGCAACAGATACACATCTATACAGTCAAGACATTACACAGAGATGGCGGCTAGCTGCATTCATAATCTATTCTTAGATAAACAGACGGCAACTTATTATCCGAACATTAAAATCAAACATAGTGTAAGTTAGTTTAAGTTACATTAAGTAGTGTGAAAGCTTAGGGACCGATGACCTAAGCAGTTTGGTCTCGTAAGATCTTACAGAAATTTAAAATTTACGATCTTTTTACACCCATGGTAACTGCTGGAATGGGATATGTTGTTGTGGAACTCATAAGAAAGTGGAGGAACTTAGTTGTCCGTCAACGGAAAATCTTGCCATTACACAAATTTTATTTCAAACTCATCTTGATGTATGGTCTGCAGAAGTGTTGATGGGGGACATATCGCTATCCCATCATTTTTATCACTTCAGTATATGTTAGAATAAGTACCCTTAGAAGCATACCCGTTAAGCTATTGCTGTACTTTCAGAAAAGGTATATACCTGGATCTTCACTAAAGACTGCAGCTATTCTCCTCCTGACCGCCTTTTCCCTTATACTAATTGCATCCTAAATGCAGTCCAGGCATTGTCTTAAAGCTTACACTTTATCGTCACAGAATGTGGCGCTATGTAGGAAATTGCTTATACTTCTTTCACTCAAAAGAGAGCCACAATTTAAGCTTGTAAATAGTCATTTAGATAATTTTTTTGGTGAAATATCACTTGTACCACTTGTACTCCGAGCTTGTCAAATTATAGCAGAGGAGATTCCTAAACGCAACAGATGCAAAAAATGACTTCAAAAACTTCTATTGTGCAAGTTATACCGAAGTGGAGCGATCTCACTAAACCGCCTATGGCTCTGCCTCTACGACGAGCAACTCGACTGGCCAGCGTCCTACAGAATATTGCCGCAGATGATTCAGTTTCTGCTCCGCCGAAAAGCGCTCCCCGCCTCTTTTGTTGTCAACGCCAACGGCCAGTAACTGAAAAAAAAATTGTATGCAAAGACCGTACATATCACTGACTGTGGACGACGTTTTACTCTGTGTCGATGGTTTCCGCTATGTGGCAACTTTTGGTCACGGCTTGGACATCTTTGGCAGATGTCTAGTTTCAACGCGAGCCTTGAACCATTTCCTACTCGACACTGACCCCCTTACGTTAATAAAATGTACAAAATCTCCACTGTATTAATGAAAACCAGGTTATGTTTTATGTGTGGGACCCTTTCTCCAGATCGTTTATTTGAAGGAACAACAATAATAGGGAGTACATTTGTTTGTGGCAATGAGCTGAACCCTTCCGATAAAGATTTCATGACATTCCTTTATGGTGTACACTATTAATCTGCTTGCAAACTGTTGATATCCCATTAATTCTAGACCTACATAAATCGCGGAGGCTCTTCGAGTTTGGTTCGCCATATTGCAGTGGACTGCCTCCACCGATGATTGAGATATACAGGAATTGGATGAAAAAATCGTCCAGAGACTCTAAGAACTTTTAAGTTCTGAAGTTGGCAAAGGTTCATGAAGTTTGTGAAATTTGCTTCTCTGAACATGAAAAATGAACTTAGATACAGGAAAGTAATGGAAAGCATGTTCTTTTTCTCTTTCGCATATTCTCCGGCCTAATTCCTTGTTTAATAACTGCTTCCGCTAGTGTATATCGGATCCACGTCTTTGAACTGTGTTAGTAAATGAATTAAGCAGCTTCCGCATCACACTATTTGTCTTTAAATTAAATATGTAATAACTGTGATTTCATATACAAAATGCACACTCTTCTACAATAAAGACAGCTTCCCTCGAACACAGTCAGTAGTGGAACTCGAATGACTATTTCACACCCATTTTGAATCGATCCACCATTGTTTTAAATTGCCCATGAGAATGGCATAAATATGCAGTCAGATCTTCACGTAATATCATCGTACTCCAATGGATTTCAACTTGCATGTAATGCAGAGAGTTGCACACTTTACAAAACGTAGAAGAGAAGTAATTAAGACGTCATAACACGGGCCAGTAGATCGATGACATAGCTCGGACGTAGTTAAACCAGACTGTAGGTTCCAGCTGAAGTTGCCATCTAGGATAACTGAAATTTGTTTAAGAAAGCTCACATGGCTTATACTGAAATAACGGGGAAATATAAAGACACATATAGGACGGACTAAGAGCGGACACTAGTGTATACAGAGGTAAGACGAATGGTGAATATTGTTTACCACGCAGGAGAGTGTAACAGAGAAAAACCACAGCACACTCGTCGAGAGATCCGTTATAGAGTATATCGTTAAAATCTACTTGGAATATATTTACAATCTGTTTTCAGGGTGACATCGACGACTGCTTTTTAATTTTAGGAGGAAGCACGAGGATAAGATTCTGCTAGTAAGAACTCTCACAATAGTTTATAACCAACCATTCTCCCCACGTTTAGTACCTGAATCTTACGACAGACAGTGTTTAATTCCAGTCTAGGAGCCCGCATCTCGTGGTCGTGCGGTAGCGTTCTCGCTTCCCACGCCCGGGTTCCCGGGTTCGATTCCCGGCGGGGTCAGGGATTTTCTCTGCCTCGTGATGGCTGGGTGTTGTGTGCTGTCCTTAGGTTAGTTAGGTTTAAGTAGTTCTAAGTTCTAGGGGACTGATGACCATAGATGTTAAGTCCCATAGTGCTCAGAGCCAGCCAGCCAGCCAGTCTAGGATATACAACCGTTGTGAAATCAGCCGCTTTCGTAGAGAAAATAGATTGTCTATCATTCTCCTAACAATTCGTGTATTATACTTTTGATACTTACGAATGATCCTTGACAGAAAAATGATGGATATACAGGTAGGTAGAGCTGTATGGCGACTGTATAAACATAAATTTTTACAGTGGAAAGTTACCTATTCGCACTAATTGCTTATCTAAATTAAGGACCTCACCTTGTTCTAATCCATCTTTTCACAATCTTTATCTGTTGAAAATGACTGAATATGTTGTCGAACTCAAGTTATCTGTGAGCAATTATTTACGTATCTTCCCTCATTTCACTGCTGGTAAATGCTCATCCTCACCCATTTGACCAAGAAGACGACGACACGCAAGACAAATTTTAACAAAAACTCCGTCTCACTAGCAGTCTATCGCTAATGTATGGGGCAAAAAAGCAGCAATTATAATAACTGCGAACAAAGTCCATGATTGGAGGGTTCACATAGTGGCATGACAGGATGACCTCCTATTGGAGACAGCAGACATATATGGCTCAAACAATGAATATACAAAGGTTATCTAGAAAGAATGCTTAATTTATTTTTTGCTGTCGTCTCCGTGCAGCTGTTGCGTCTCACAACTCGGCTAGCATCGTAGATGCATCCATGCATACCGAATATTGAGACCCATCAGCTGCATCAGAGACGCCACTAACAGAGACGCAGCTACTTGACAGTGGCTTGTCATAAGGTCTAAGAAGATCAGTTTACTCGATGCCTATCACGAGCACTCAGCAACATGGTTTCTGAGCGCTATGTATCAGTATGTTGTGGATTGGTAAGAGAGCCAACCCACTATGAGAGGAAGCCGAAAGGCACGCGTTTTAGCTCACGCAGGCTGGCGTGAGGTCTGGAACAGGACAAGGAAGTTAGACTAGAAAAAAAGGATGTAGCTGGTGGAATACTTAACTTTAATCCATTAATGTTGAACGTAGCTCTTGTCTGTACATTCTTTACAATATCAATAGCAACTGATATGGCGCCTTGCTAGGTCGTAGCAAATGAGGTAGCTGAAGGCTATGCTAACTATCGCCTCGGCAAATGAGAGCGTATTTTGTCAGTGAACCATCGCTAGCAAAGTCGGTTTTACAACTGGGGCGAGTGCTAGGAAGTCTCTCTAGACCTGTCGTGTGGTGGCGCTCGTTTTGCAATCACTGATAGTGGCGACACGCGGGTCCGACGTATACTAACGGACCGCGGCCGATTTAAAGGCTACCACCTAGCAAGTGTGGTGTCTGGCGGTGACACCACACAGTAAGCTATAGATATTCGCTCTCAAATTTGTGTAGTGTGTGGTGAACGAATCGTCAGCGGGTCAATGATTTGAAGTCGGATTCGAAAGTCGTTTCTTGTGGCAAATGAATCACTTCAGCTGTAGAACATGGCGAAGAACAGAAGGTTCACTGTGACAGTTTCCTGCATTTAACGCAGATTTACCAGCCACTGCTAAATAAAATTAGGTACGCTACACAGAACTCCTTCAAATAGTATATTTACGGGACACCATGGTCACTAGCAGAAGACCGAAAAAAAGAAAAAAATGAGAAGTGTATTACTGATTTTCGAATAGTGCATTGCTTTAATGAAAAATATTTGTGGCCAGTATATTATAACAGCGTTATATACGACTGATGAGCCAAAACATGACGAATACGTGCTTGATAGAACGTTGGTCTACTTTGGCACTCATTACAGCAACGATTCTTCATGGCATGGATTCGGTAAATCCTCGGTAGGTTTCCAGAGCTGTGTGAGACCGAAACTCTTCGCACAAGTCACTCAGTTCCAAAAGTTACGCGCTCAATAGCAGCTCATGGATGCTCCATCGCGTTCAGACCAGGCAGTTTTGTTGACCAAGACAACAACAGGAGTTCACTATCATGTTACTCAAAGCACTGTAAGACACTCCTGGCCGTATGTCACGGACAGTTATCCTTCTGAAAGATGTCCTATTCTAACTATCCGAATGCACATGTACAGACAAACAAGTGATTACGATTTGAGACTATGGATGATTTGTTAAAGAGAAAGAGATCACAAGATAACGCTCTGGTCCACCCCTGGCCGTCATGCAAACTGTCATTCGGCCTGGTGTTGACTGATACAGTTGTTGGATGTCCTTCTGAGGGATATCGAGAAAAATTTTTTTCCAATTGGCGCGTTAGATTGTCAGAATGCCGAGATGGTTAGAGGGCACTGCCCATTATGCTCCAAATATTTTTAAGTACGGGGAGATATGGTGAGATTGCTGACCAATGTAAGGTTTGGTCAGCATGAAGACAAGCAGTAGAAACTCTCGCCCTGTGCAGGCGGGCATTATCTTGCTGAAATGTAGATCCAGGATGACTTGCCATGAGGGGAAACAAAACGGTGCATAGCATATCATCGACGTACTTCTGCGATGAAGTGGACGTGCGACAACTTGCCAACTATTCCACAGATATTACCGACAATAGCACGCGAACAGCCGGCCGTTGTGACCGAGCGGTTCTAGGCGTGTCAAATGGTGCAAATGGCTCTGAGCACTATGAGACTTAACTGCTGAGGCCATCAGTCCCCTAGAACTTAGAACTACTTAAACCTAACTAACCTAAGACGTCACACACATCCATGCCCGAGGCAGGATTCGAACCTGCGACCGTAGCGGTCGCGCAGTTCCAGACTTTAACGCCTAGAACCGCTCGCCCACCCCGGCCGGCTCTAGGCGCATCAGTCCGGAACTACGCTGCTGCTACGGTCGCAGGTTCGAATCCTGCCTCGGGCATGGATGTGTGTGATGTCCTTAGGTTAGTTAGGTTGAAGTAGTTCTAAGTCTAGGGGACTGATGACCTCGGTCCCATAGTGCTCAGAGTCATTTGAACCATTTGAACCATTTGAAGCACGCGAACATCCGACAAGATTGACCGTTCCCAAGATGTTTGTTCCCACGCGCGGCACCGTAAATATCTGCCTTTTGTCAGCTTCACTTATGTCAGTGGATATCTCTATCTTCGGCCCTCATCTTCGCTAGAAGATGCACCACTGATACACTGTCTGATCAAAATACCCCGCTAGTTTAGGTAAGTATTCTGTTGTCATTAGGGTAGCAGTAACTGCAAAATGGGTTTCGTCAGAAGACTGCATTGGCTTAGAACGTGGACTAGCCATTGGATGTCACCTGGAAATCCATCAGGGACATTTGAACCCATCTAAAGCTGCAAAAGTCGATTGTCGCTGTGAATGTTAAAAGGAACAACCACGGATAGACAAAGAACAGGCAGACCTCATGTGGAGACGGAGAGAAACAGGTGGGCATCGCAGATGTGGCTGTAAAAAATCGCATGAAAGCAACGGAGGAAATAACTCGTGAGTTCCAAAATATCTCGTGCAGTCCAGCTAGCACAGTGACTGTGCGTATGTAGTTCAAAATGGTGTACAGTGGTCGAGAAGCTCTTCACAAGCCACAAATTTCGGTACTAAGTGCTACGAGGCGCCTGAGGTGGTGTAAAGAGCGGTGGACGGAGGATGTCTCGAAACGAGATCACGCGATATCCGATGGAAGGGTATGTTAGCTAGGTTCATGTGCAGAGCCAACACTGAAGTACACAGGATGTGTGCTATTACCGTACGGGAGTGGTCTTCGTAATTAGGTGTACTCCTGTTATTTAAAAAAAATATATAAAGAAACAGTAAATGGGGAAAGATAAGAACACGTTTTTTTCAGCGTTGCGTACTGCGTATAGCATAGCAACATTTCGAAGACAATGATAGTATCCATAAGATACACTTTCATAAATAATCTATGAGGCAACGGTTTGTGGACAATAACATTCCTGAGATGGTCTGGCTTGTCCAGAATCGCGACCAGAACCCAGTAGAGTATATTTGTGGGATGTGACAGAAAGGTCGACTCTGCTCCAGATCCCAGGGGCCCAACGTCTATACACTCTCTGGTTTGGCTTTTATGGAAAAATGGACTCCCTTCCCTCCACAGACGTTCAGACAACTCGTTGAAAGTGCGCTCAACAGAACTAAAGGGAAGGGTGGAGACACCTTGTCTTAACGTCCACATACAGGTGCATCATAATTAATGGCGCAAATGCATACAGTTGAAAGTACACGATACCAGAAGCAAAAAAGTCTCAGTAAACGTGGGGTCGATAAAGCATACCGTAAGAGCTACGAGCAATTTTTCATCTTCGATACTGTGAAACAAATCTCTTCTACTGCAAGTTCTTTGCTTTCCATATTTTGGGAAATGGTAGTATGGACCTAAATAAGAAAAAAATGTCCAGCAAACATGTGCTCAAAAACGCATACCTTAAAAGTTACGAGCACTTGATGATTAGAAGATTTATGTTTCAAAGGAGCAAAGCTGAACAAGTGCTCATAGCTGTTAAGGAACGCATTTTCGAGCACATGTTTACTGCACTTTTTTCTCTTGATTTGGTCCATACTACCAGTTCCCAAAATATGGAAAGCAAAGAACTTGCAGTAGAAGAGATTTGTTTCGCAGTATCGAAGAGGAAAAATTGCTCGTAGCTCTTAAGGTATGCTTTATCGACCCTATGTTTAGTGAGACTTTTTTGCTTCTAGTATCGTGTACTTCCAGCTGTATGCGTTTACGCCATTAATTATGACACACCCTGTATAGATGTCTGGATACTTTTGCTGAGACAGTGTATACTTTCCTTACCGTGTCACGTGTTCGCAACGCCAACAGGCAGCACTGAAGCTCGCAATGGGCAGTGGTCATCATGGCTTAGATCAACGTTTCTCATGTCTATATGTCTAAATCCACGGACAGTGTCAAAGCGACCATGATAATAGAGAATCTTTGTTCCACGGGAACACTTCTCATGACATCTGTCTCGGTATTCCTCGTCTGCCACCTAACCCATTCCTAACTTTCATTCATCGTTTTTATTTATTGTTCTACGTTTTGCACTTGTGTTTTCTTAAAACTGATATATGTGTTTCTAGGCAGTATTTATTGTATTTATTTGCTTAGTAATCATTGTTAAAGCCGTAATTGTCTTTGACTTCTGTGAAAAACTGATTAAAACTGTGGTCCTTTCCGAAACTATATCTGTTGCTTTCGGCACCAGGAGACTAATTAACATAATTCTACGCTACACCACCATCATTGTCATTAAGTTTCAGATGCGTACTAATGTTGTTTGTGACATTATGTGGAAATACGTTTACTTTATGTTGAGCAACATATATTTATTTCTGGAAGAGAACAGAAGAAAGTCTTGCCTAATAATGTATACTTTTGTCCATTTGAGACACATTTTTGGACAGGAGAGTGTGTACGGCTCTCCAGTAACTTCCTCGTTGTTTTAATTATTTCTGTGTGAAACTTCGGTGCCTGAGTTATCAACGAAAATGAAGTACATCTTTGACCGTCTTTCCTTATACGCGCCCTGTTTTTAAGTCGCTCCAGGTTACATAACTGGAAGTGCCCATGATTGTGTCTTTGGATGGCAACTGCTCGTTCGCAAGTGCGCCGTTGAATCTGTATACCAACCAGTTGCTCATTTTTGTTTTTTATTTTGTTCCACACATGTCTGTCGCAGATTGACCATCGTCACTAGCGAACTCTGTCAATCGCCACTCGGTGTTCAAGATGGTGTTAACATTTGCGCCATTTGCTGAAATAATTTCGTAACGCAGCTATCGCTGGCTTATCGGGTGATTCAACTAGCTAGCTGGCGAAGTTGTTTTAGCACACAGAGCCCGTATTCGGTCGGGACGTCCGTTCTATTTTCGGTTTTCCGAGATTTTATTAATCCAGACAAAGCTTGCGACAGTGGAGAAGGAAAAACTACTGTAAAATTATATTTTATCTTAATATGTTTGTGTAACAGTTGTCGAAGATACAAATAACCGTGTCACACATACGTCTCTTCTATCGATATGTGAACATCAGTTCCGAGAGAATTTGAAGAAGAAAACAGACTTCTCGTATTCTTATTGTTGGTACAAAAAGAAGTTCTAAAATTCTTCTACTTTTCTCTGTCTGAGAAGCATGTATGCTACACGTGCCAACAATTCTGTACAATTAGAAAGGAGTTGTAAAAGCGGTGTGGTTATTAAGGCCTCACATAACAACGCATCGATCACATGTGCTCCATTTTTGAAACTTAAAGCAGACAACCTCGTAGGTCGGCCAACCACAGCTGTGAGTATCCTTCTTGGGTATTAACAACCGCTTCAGCTGTATTTGGTCCTTCATTACTGTATCACTACCGGTTTCGTGGCGTTAAATGCCACATCTTCAGGTGGACATACGAGTAAAATATTAGAGCGGAAAAGCTCGGAATCTTTTTTTCCCAACATTCGTTGGGAAAAAACATTCCGAGCTCTTTCGCTCTCATGTTTTAATTCTGTGTTCACTGGAAGATTTGGCTTTTACCGCTACAAAACCGGTAGTGATACAGTAATGAAGGACCAAATACGGCTGAGTCAGTTATTAATAACCACGATGAATACTTAAAGGTACGCATCGGCGACAACGTTTCAACTGGCAGGGCCAGTGCGTACTCTGCAGTCTCGGCTTGGCTAAGTACTGCCTACTGCGTCAATACCTGCTACTTTGCACATTAGTAGGTGTCTTCGTAGAGTAATCTGAGCAAATTTGACACTTATAAAGAAAACTGATCATTATAAATTGTTTCTAAGTTAGTGATTTTATGACACTTTGGAAAGCAGACTAAATGAAGGCGATCTAGATAATACACCACATTAATTGTATACGTTAATTGTAAGTTGCTAATGTAAGCAGCAACAATATAGGCAGGTAGAACACGGAAATCTTTCCGTAGTTAGTAATGCTTCAACGACACTATTTGATTGAATTTTCTCTTGTCGAGAAATGAGAACGAGCGATCTGTTTTAAGTGATAAAAAACTTTCCAAAACCAAGCTCACATAAATATTTCTTTATATTCGACAGCAAGTTTCGACGGACTTTGCTGTCATCTTCAGAATTTTTGTTAAAATCGTCTTCATTCTGAGTTGTTATGTTAAATGATAAAATGTAGCATCTTATACAAAGATTTACGAGTAACAGAACATTTACAATCAAGAGGAACCTTGTGTATGATGCCATATCCGTATATGTAGCACTCTCAGATGGGTGTTACGTTATAAAAATCACAATATACAATAAAGTACACAGTAGCACATCTGCTTGCTTTAGCTTGACATGCTCCATTAATTGCTGGTCCACCTTGGACGTTGTATATGGTACATCTGGAATGCACAGTAGCACATCTGTTTACTTTAGCTAACGTACACAAATGTGCTGCTGTGCATTTTCTTTTGTATTGTGTTTCTTATTACGTAACAATCATCTGTGAGCGCTACATATACAGACACGGCCACGCACACAGCGTGATTTTTGATTTTAAATGTTTTATTATTGACAAAACATCTGTATTGGTTGCTGCATTTTATCCGTTAATGTTTGAACTTGGTGTGAGGTTCCAACTCACAATGAATACTTAAAAAAAAAAAAAAAAAAAAAAAAGAAAAGGAATTTGAAGAACTGAAGATGACTGCATTGTCTGTCGAAACCAGTTTTTGAAAATAAAGATGTATTTATGCGGTCTTGGTTTTAGAAAGTTTTTCTAACGACAGTATTTGTTTGAGGAATTATTCTTCACAGTAACATGCGTTCCTACGCAAAAAACTGTTCTATATTTGCTGTTTCGCCCACAGAAACATTTCCCCTAAGCGCTTCTAAAACCCACAGCAGATTATATTAAGATGGCGCTTCTGGTATCTTTCTATCTGCAGCTTCAAATGTATGCTAATATCGCAGAGCTGTTGGTTTCTAAAATTCGGTCAGTGATCGGACGAGAACTCCCCTCGGGGCTTCTATGATGTTGCGTTGTACAGATTTTGTGACAATTCGGCAATTTGACGTGGTGCCATCATCAGACGTTCAGGGAGCCTCACTAACCTTCCTCAAGTACCAGAGTGTAAATATTGGGTAACAAAATCACCGAAAATGCTTAGAAGTCTGTGGTGGACACCAAACTGATTATTTTTCAAGTGGAAAATGTTCGGAAACGCGTTGTTGCAGCAATGTGGAGCGTCGAAATTTGAGAATGATCATTTCAGTGTGTTTTCGGACTACGTTTGGAAGGCATCGTTGTAAGGAGGATTCACAGACAGCACCTAATAGCATTCTTGCTCAAGTTCCACCTTCCAACAGCCCTTTGTATTCATCACAATCAGGTATTACTATTGCGTTCCAATGCAGTGACGTTATTATCAACATTATATTTGCCTATTGACAAGCAATGTAACGACCAAATATGTTACTTTCATTTGGCGAATTCGATCGCAATATTCGGGGAGCTGCTTGACTGTAAGTGCAAAAGTTACCAAAAGAAATACTCCACACCATTAAAATTTCACAGCAACTCAAATAAGACTACAAGAGTCCAGACAGTTGCAAGCAGGTGGGCCTACTGTTTTCTTCGCTTGGAATTTTTACAAAAATATTTAGTGTATGTAGGGAAATATGTTTTCTATGCCAATTACGCCTTCTTTACACGTAGAGTATTGCTGTATCGTATTATAAGTTTACTGTTTGAGTGGTAAGCCTTCTGCCTAATGCATCAATTATAGAAAGGCAGCGTTATGTTACTGGTGACATCGGTGACTTTGTTTTATAATTTCATCATCAAAACAAAATACAGATAATGTTTTTTTAGTCTGTGGTTAGAGGTTTCCACAGAATTATTGCCATATCCAAGATACAAGAATTCAACCACTGGCGTCAGGTCATGTGCGTTTTTACAACTTGTTGCTAGGTGACAGGAGCCTCCCCTCCCCAACCCCCCTTCCCCCGCCCCCACTTTGTCATCTGGTCTCAGCTATTCAGTTGGTGTCGTGTGAACAGGTTTTACCAATGACTGATGTTGTATTACCACAGAAGCCCTAGGATGTCATCCCAGGTTATGGTAGTCTGTTGTAACATCTTGCCCTATGCAGACAGCGCTCTACAACTATTGGCTTTGGTGGTGATTGTTCCGTGTGGCGTTTATGCATCAGGCACCTTTTTTTGCACCGTCCTGGTAGTTTCACCTACATAGATTTCTCGCACTAGCGGCAAATACAAGATTTTTTGCAAGCATTCGAACCGATTTCATAAATTCATTGTGCCTACATTAAAGGAAATATTGTCATAAAACTCAACACTCATACAGTAAAAATTCAAAAGCCTTCGTATTGTTGCAGCCGCACATCAGATTTCTGATTTCTGCGACGAGAGTGTAGCTGCGAACAGTCAGGCAAGATGGCGACAGGCACCTAGGTAGCGTAAGTTGTGCTTCAAATGCAGTCAAGTCACTCTGCCGTAACAGTGCAACGACATTTCAGAACGAAGTTCAACACAGATGCATCTGCAAGAGGAAACCAACAGGTCGGCGAGCAATGAGCGAAGAAATGGTTGACCGAGTGAAGGCGAGTATCTCACGTAGTCCACAGAAGTCAACAAACAGACCAAGCACACAACTGAAGATCTTAAGGAAACTACTAGAGCTGAAGCCTTATCGCTTGCAACTGCTACAAGCACTGACTCCCAGTGACGCTCTGAATTTTCGGCGCAGCAACAGCTTATGGAAGAGGATTGGCTTTGTAAGAAACTCATATACAATGATGAAGCAGAATTTTTTGTGAACGACATAGTAAATAGGCACAATGAGCGAATCTGGGGACAGACAGTCCCCACGTTATGGTGCAGCACATACGAGAATCACCAACAGTTAATATGTTCTGTGTAGTCTTGCGGTTTAAAGTTAACGGTCCCCTTTTTTCTGTAAGAAGACCGTTGCAGGACATGTGTATCTGGACATGCTGGAAAACTGAGTCATGCCACAACTGGAGTCCGATAGTGTGAACTACATCTAGCAACAGGATGGCGCTCCAATACACTTCCATAACGATGTTAGTGAATTACTAAACAGGAAAAACGAGAAAGCGATGTATCGGTCGTGATGGGGATGATGATGTACAGCTCATGTCATGGCGTTCATGCTCTTCCGGTCTAACGGTATGCGATATTTTTGTGTGGGGTTATGTGAAAGACCAGTGTTTACGTTTCCTCTACCAACAAATCTACCCGAACTGAGAGCTCGCATCGTGCTTTTGAACAGACTGATAGGGACATGCTACGCCCAACGTGGGAAGAACTTTACTATCGATATGATACCTGCAGTATCAATATGGGGATGTATGGAGCACTTAAAAAATTGAATTTCTGTATGTATGTGCGAACCCCTGTAACAGTATGTCATATACGAGAGTTGGAGCTATAATAGTGGCAAATATTTATCTACAACTTACGCAAAGCAGAGCCATGTTTTAAAGTTTTCCTGTGCTTGAGAGTAGTCACCAGCAATTTGGAAATCGTAGGACACATTTAGCAGCGCCGATGTGTTGATACATCGAGTGGAGCGGTCTACTGCCTGACGAATCTTTGTAACAGTTCTGAAACAAGTGCCATAAATTGGTTCCTTCATCTTAGGAATCAAACCCCATCGATCGACCAAATCAGTCGCAAGTTGGTGCCACACGAGACCGGGCAATGTCCTACAAAATGATGGGCGGATCCTTCTTTCTCTAAGCTGTTCATTTTTGGAACACAGCCTGCATACCATCACAGTCTCGGGACCTACTCCCTTGTGATTTCAACTTGATTCCTAAGATGAAGGAAGCACTTCTTGGCATCTGTTTCTGAACTGTTACAGAGATTCAGGAACTAGACCGCTCCTCTCGACTATTAACACAACTGGCGCTGCTAAAGCTATCCTACAAATTCTACATCACTGACAACTGGTTATACACAATTCTGGTGACTACTCTGAAGGACAGTAAAACTTTCAAACATTTATCTATTTTGTATAAGGTGTAAATAAACATTTGCCAGTATTAAATTTCCAGTCCTCGCAATATAATTACAGAAAATCTATGAAATCGCTTCAATCATTTATAATAGCCTTGTACTGTCTTCCTTCACAGGAACCAACAAGCCCTTAGTGCTAGGAGAGCCGGATCACTTCCTTGACACTGTGTTTCCGATATAATTTTTTTCAGTTTTAGCTGATACAAGTAACGATCGCTGTCGAAATTGGCTTTCCCTCTTTTTTTCATTCAACCTGTATCAAAGGCTCCTTCGGGTTCAGGATGCGCCGGATCTGGCGAATGTTGTAGCTGTACTTCCTAAGGTATTTCACTGTTTGAAACTGTTAGTCATAACTTTCACGGGACGTGTCCACGAGTGTGTATAAGGTATATTCACGTTGCGAGGGATGATGAGAACTGGAGGCTTGCCAATATAAGTTCGTGTCCATAGCTCACGGTAAATGCTGCGTTCCTGAGTGTCATAAAATGACCTATCTTCCTAAAACCTATGGGCAAGCACCACAGATGCTGAGTAGGCTGTGGCATTAGACAATTGATCGCTGTAGGGAAATCGCCGGATTGTTACGAAGAAAGGAATGTTTCCTGGGTCACGGCCAAATTGTGGGAGAGGCATTTGAAAGTAATGGGTGCGACATTGCAATCTGATCACCTCATATCTAGGTGAATACTCTTCCAATGTTTAATATAAAAATGTACAATTATTACACCATGTGGGATTGTAATCGCTCTTAAACTGAGCCCATGATCTAGCATCACCAGCTCATTCTTACTGTGCCTGTGCTGGAACAAATATGTTCGTGTGATATTCATCATAGATGAATAATGTCAAAATGTCATCATTTAACAGCCAGTTTCCAAATATTCACAATTTGAAAACATTTTTGTGCAATAAATCTTTAATGCATTTTTTCATCCGTAATTACATTATATGCGGGTCTTCATCTAATAAACTTGTTCTAAAGATATTTCTATCTTTTTAACAATTCTTAATGTCAAATTACATAAAAAGAATCTAAAACTGTTTTAATAATTGCTATGAATGTCTTATAAGGCCACATGTGAGTAAGATGATTATATCCATAATTAATCTAAATCAGATGTGGAATTACTACGTTAAGATAATTTTCATCTGTACCTATTTACTTACAATTAATGTTTTACATTTTTGCTAGCAAACATACTGTTTGTGCCAGCTTGTATACGACAATATGTCGTTCGACGTCTAGGTGAGGTTTCGTTATCCGATATCTGCATGCAATTTCGTCACCAGCTGCTTAGGTGAATTCACTTCCATTGCTTGATACGATCAACGAACGATTACTAGCCCCTTTAAATTAGAAATGCTCGTAAAATAATCCATGATCTGGTGTTACTAATCATTCATAGATATCTATGTGTAACAATTATTGTATTCATGAGTATGATCATCATGAATGGGCCATCTGAATATCTAATAATACCACCTTCACTAATTTTATTCCATATAGAATTACTCTGAATCAAAGGCAAAAATTACCCGAAGAAGACAATATGGGCTGTGAATAATATTCTAAAGTTTTATTAAGAACTATGCTGATTTACAGGAGATTTTTTCCGACAGCCTGTCATTCGACATCTAAGTGAGATCCCATCATCCGAGGTCTACGTATAATCTCGTCACCTGACGTCTAGATGGATTCTCTTCCATTGTTTGACGTATCATGTACTGTTCAATCACAAGGAATTGCAATAACTACTGTTGAAACCACGAGATGTTTAATATTTACTTGCCTTTTTAATGTGGAGTGTAAACGTGCTTACTTACGACAACGCGTCGTCATGTCTAGGTGAAACCTCGGTATCCGACATCCATACACAAGGTCACCTCTCGATTTCTAGGTAAATTCCATCCAATATTTGATAACAAATACATAATCATAACCCACATGAGGTTGTAAGTCTTCTATAACCAATCTTTCATACATATCTATCGTAGGACAGTTGCAAATTTCACGTGACAGTCTCTTTAGATGACTAGTATCAAATACGTTATCATGAAATACAGTATGGTCGGTGGTCAGGTTATTCTTTCTAGACCTCGTGATATATTAACAGCTATTACTATAAAATACAACAGGATACATGTAAAAGCTATATGACCGAAACCAAAAACCAATCTACAACATTTTCGAATACATAATGTTGTAAGCTGCACAATTTTTGGTCGCCCTCTGTAGAGTAAGATCTACTATACACTAATCTTCTTATTATGGATTTCAATTTTATACCTGTTATAATCTGTTTATACATGGTATTTCTTGCGAAGGCTAGATAGCTGTTATCGTAGTAATAAGCACATTGGATCCCCAGGTCTAGGTAGATCGACAAGAATTTCTCTTATCACCAGTGACGCTTACAACTGAAAGAAGTCCAAGAATGTACTGACATGTGACGTCTAAACATGCATAGTTAAAGGTGGTACCCATACCTAGAATGTGTTCTTTATGAAACATCATATCCGTGGATGTAGATATCGAGCTATTCCTAGCTGCACTAAAATCAAACTACATATGTTGTCTTCTTTGTGTAATTAGATTCCGAGTGATTATGGATGTAATGAAGTTAATCAAGATGATATTATTAGATATCCACGATGACACGTTGACGGTGGTTATTTAGGGGGACAACCAATGAATGTAATAATTATTACATACAGATGTCTATGAATGATTAACAACGTTAGATCAGGCATTATTTTACGAACATTTGTAACCTAAAGGGGCTTGTAATTGTGCGTTGACCATATCAAACAATGGGAGTGATTTCACCAAGACAGCGGGTGCCGTAATTGCAGGAAGCCATCGGATAAGGAGCTCTCACCTAGACCGAAAGAGAAGAGCGTTCACCTGAATGTAAGGTGACCAGATTGCACATAGGCATCAGGTTAAGGGATTCCAGCTAGACCTCGAGTAACGTGTCGTTTGGATGAGCTCGTGTAAACTCCGTAGTTCACAGCAAAAGCGGATATATGAAATGGCTCCATACCTTGAATGTATTCTCAATGAAATATCATATCCGTGGTTGTAGATATCGAGCTATTCCTAGATGTATTAAAATCAACCTACATATGGTACCGTTAGCTGAACATTAGCTGAGGTTTTAAGTGGTTATAGGTTGTCGCTTTGGTTGTGATATTGTAGAGTGGGAAATTTGGTAAAGAATTATTAAAAATGTTTATAAAATGTTTGTAGAAATTTTCTAAAATGATATAAAAAGGCTAATGTATAAATTGAGTTTTATGAATGTTGCACATTTTTTTGTAGACAGTATTTGAAAAATGTAGAATACTGACTTGTCTGTATGTTATGATAAAAATTGAGGCATGTGTAATTTTATGGGAAAGTAGACCCACGCTTTAATATGATGTGAGATGATAGTATCGATTTTTACTACCATATATCACCAAGTAGATTTACGCTTGGACCTGTCAGTTGTAAAGTTGTGATGAGTATGAGCACTTGAAATCGGCGCAGGTAAAAAAGTGTGGGGCGCAGTAATATGTGCGGACATAGCTGTTATTTTAAAAACTGACAAGTCGGGTAGGTCACGGTACCACTATTGACATAATTGTTTAGCACCGCTTACTGTACTGATGGAGGATATTATCTAACGATGCAAACATAGGTATGTTACTATTTCATGTATTGTAAATTTTAGACATAATTATATGTGCTTTTATGTTAGCAGCTGTACCCTAGAATTACAGTTCCATCTTTTGCAGATCCGAAGATGGCAACAGAAAATTGCGGAAACCGATGATCTATATGAATAAATGGCCTTAGCGATCTTTGCAGCTGAAAGTTTACTCAGCGCCCATAATACAGGGTGATTCAAAAAGAATACCACAACTTTAAAAATGTGTATTTAATGAAAGAAACATAATATAACCTTCTGTTATACATCATTACAAAGAGTATTTAAAAAGGTTTTTTTTCACTCAAAAACAAGTTCAGAGATGTTCAATATGGCCCCCTCCAGACACTCGAGCAATATCAACCCGATACTCCAACTCGTTCCACACTCTCTGTAGCATATCAGGCGTAACAGTTTGGATAGCTGCTGTTATTTCTCGTTTCAAATCATCAATGGCGGCTGGGAGAGGTGGCAGAACACCATATCCTTAACATACCCCAATAAGAAAAAATCGCAGGGGGTAAGATCAGGGCTTCTTGGAGGCCAGTGATGAAGCGCTCTGTCACGGGCTGCCTGGGTAGTTGACGTTCAGGTTTCATAACTAACCTTTTTCGTAGGACTCTCCATACAGTTGATTGTGGAATTTGCAGCTCTCTGCTAGCTCTGTGAGTCGATTTTCCTGGGCTGCGAACAAATGCCTGCTGGATGTGTGCTACATTTTCATCACTCGTTCTCGGCCGTCCAGAACTTTTCCCTTTGCACAAACACCCATTCCCTGTAAACTGTTTATACCAACGTTTAATACACCACCTATCAGGAGGTTTAACACCATACTTCGTTCGAAATGCACGCTGAACAACTGTCGTCGATTCACTTCTGCCGTACTCAATAACACAAAAAGCTTTCTGTTGAGCGGTCGCCATCTTAGCATCAACTGACGCTGACGCCTAGTCAACAGCGCCTCAAGCAAACAAATGTACAACTAAATGAAACTTTATAGCTCCCTTAATTCGCCGACAGATAGTGCTTAGCTCTGCCTTTTGTCGTTGCAGAGTTTTAAATTCCTAAAGTTGTGGTATTCTTTTTGAATCACCCTGTACTTCATATAGCCCCCACGCTGGCGACGTGAGAAGCGTATAACAGTCGTTCACCTTCTGTGTTTCTGGAGGGGAAACTAAGTAGCGCTCGTCACTTGTCAGAATGTTGTTAGACTCGTTCTTTTGCCGTTCTTGCAACAGGAAGATGATGTGTTTTGTCCAACAGAATAATGTTGCTTCGTACACTGCCAGTGAAACTCAACGTGTTCTGCAAGACGAGCAGCAACGTGCCGTGCAAGCACGATTTCCGGTCTCCAATCGAGCGGGTGTGGGGTATGATAGGACGAGAAGTCACTCGTGTGACTCCTCAGTCAACAATTCTTACAGAAGTACATGACTAGGTCGAGCAGGCGCCGCGTAACGCACCCCAGAACGGTGTACGCCATCTGTACGATCGGCTGAATGCCAGAGTCAGAGCCTGGATTTGTGGTCGTCGAGGCTATACCACGTAGTTAGTAATAGGGATGCTTCAGCACTGGTCGATACAAGGCACGTCAGAATCGCTTTTGCTATCGATCTGTAAATGTAATCATTTCATCTACTACCCATGAACTGTTGCAATAATAAATACACAGTGAACTGGAAATCTCTAAAACAGTGCTATAAATCTTTTCGGCAGTGTATATTCCAAAGATAGGCTGGATGTCAGTGGTGGCAGTATATTTGTTGCTGTAAAGAACTCGATGATATCTAATAAGCTTTGAATATGATATAATCTGAAGTGTGTCTGAACAGAGGGTCAAACATGGGAATCGGATGATTACTAATGAATTTCTTGGACACGCTACGGTTACACTTTGGTCAAATTACTAGTTAAACAGCTGATGACGCATGCAATTACAACAGGAATTGCTTTACGCTTGCTGTAAATACTGTTTCTGATAACTACCTTGGCTACTTAGAGGTCTCACGAGAGCGGCGTCTAGTGCCAAACAATCCCAAGCTTTCCGATTTCGATAAAGTATAAGAGGGAATCAGTCGGAGTAAGGCTGTTGTAGCATCAGTTACTTCTTATGCTAAAAGGAATGTTAAGAGAGACAGAAAATTAATTCTGATTAGCAAGACCCAGAAGAAACATATGGTAGGTTACTTGAGTACTAGTAATCACTAATTTCTGTTGTCAAAAATGGATAAAATTTAAGTGTATTGTTTAATGTTAGGATGTTGAGGCTGGCCGAATCAGCTACGTAATGTAAATGGAAAGAATAGTTGCGAAATTTAATTGATTTCTACTGAGTGTATAGCTGCTGGACGCATGTGGGCCGTGGGCCAAGTTTTCGCATTTTTATGAAACGGGAGGACTTAGTTGAGTGTCAGCGACGTGATGATATGGACAGTAATTGTGGTGTATGAAGGGTATATTAGGAGCTCAGTGAATTTTAGCGTCAACTCGAAACAATAATCACAAATTTCAAATTCAGTATGTATCAGAAAGTTCTGGGCACATGCAAAACAGCTGCGATATAAGACCAAATTCTTAAATGATACAGCGTAAAGACAAAATAATGATAGAGTTTTCAGATAAATGGTAATGCCAATGAACGTGGTTAATGAAAGGATTGGCTGAGACTAACGCTGTTGTACGAGCAGAGAGGTCTCATGGGCGTTGCACGTCATCGAGTGCAGAGGTCTTGAGATATGAGCTCAGTTCACATTTTGATCAACAGATGATCTTTAGCTGTGAAAGCATTTACAGCATAATCTGGGAGTATCGTCATTTACCGTAGGTGGCCTACATGTTTCGGATATAGAATGCCTATTTTACTTATGTGATAACGATAACTGATCTGACGTGGGCTTCCTACGCAAACAAACAGAGAAGTGATGATAATTCTTGTCTTTATTAGTGGTTGTTGAAGGTAGTATGCTTGAGAATAGATATGCAATACTTCAGTGGGCTTCTTCCATATGGATCAGATGATCGTCTTCCTCAACTCATCTGGTCAGACGTATCGTTGGCTATATTTCTCTTGTTCGTGTAACGGTGTGTAACTGTAACTATACTAGGTCTTACGTTTTGGGTTGGACTGCAGTTGAAGTAGGAGCTAATACTTTTTTGACAGAAGTGGCGTTGAGGTGTTCATTGCATAATCGAATGTTGAATATGACGTTTCTGACATGTTCCATAACATACAACGTGAATAACTTGAAATTGCCTGTAGATATAAAATTCCAGTACTATCCAAAAGGAAATACAGGGTTGTTCAAAAAGGAAGAATGGATTTCAGTTGTTTATTATAGACAAACTATGAAAGACAGAAACACATTGGGCATGTCACTGGACAGAGGAAGATTCAAAGTTTTACACCATACACTCAACATGAGCACCATGCATTGCAAGAGAGACATCCACATGGTAGTCCATCTCATTATTGAATAGACAGCTTTAACAACTCGATTTCTCAACTCTTGAAGAGGAGCTGACATAGGTGGGACTATCCCTCTGTCTTTTATGTACCCCCATAGAAAAAAAAATCGCAAGGTGTGAGATCTGGTTACCAGTGAGGTCAAAAGCAATGAAAAATATATTGTTGTCCACCTGATCCATTTCAACGTTGTGGGATGGTGCTGTTAAGATAACGCCGGACCTCACGGTGATAGTAAGACGGGGCCGGGTCATGTATAATCATTAAATCATTGGAATCTTCGTGAAGTTGAGGGAACAACCAGTTCTGAGGAATGTCCAACTATGACATTCCTCTCACAGTTTCCTCCGCAAAAAGGAAAGATCCATAGACTTTGTGAGCATAAACGGCAAAAAACACATTCCGTTTCCGTGAGTCTCTTTCATTTCCGACGACGACCCTCATATTCTTATATCATGGCTGTTTACTTTACCCGACGGATGAAAAGTCGATTAGTCCGAAAAGATCAGTCGGAATGCAGTTATGGTCGCCGGGACGCAATTTCTGCAGTAACTGCAACTTGTAATGCTTCATACGCAGGCGTTGTTTCAGCACAGACGACACCATTATTTGAAGAAGTTGAATTTTGTGGCCTGTCTATCTTGTGGACTTCCGAGGGCTACGTGTGAATGCATTTCGGACACGCTAGAGACTTTCATCTGACGTGCGTGGCCAACCAGCGCTCTTCTCTTTGCGTATGCAAATAACTTGGAATAATTTTGTATGCCAGTCATAAATCTGACTGTGCAGAGGGGGCTTCTTGCTGAATCGACTGCGGAATGCTGGCTGCACTTGAACAATGGACTGACTTCTCGCAAAATGATTTCTCTTGCGGTGCGGTCACCATGTTGCTACAAACAACAGCGCAGCTGTGTCAACACTTTGAACCTTTCTCCATTCAGTGACATACGCAATGTGTTTTTTTTAGTTTGTCTGTAATACACAATTGAAATCTGTTCTTTCTTTTTGAATCATCCGACAGAAAGCCAAATGGTGAAGGTTTTTCCATTTAGACAGTTTCATCCCTGATACGCAATACGGATTTGACAAACAAATTGTAACGAACACTGTAATTTGCTTGTGCAAGTAGTTACTATACGAAAGCACGTGTCTGAGAAGTACACAAGCGCCCATGTAATTTGCACTTTTTGCAGATATAACCTGTCTTATTCCAACACTTCTCCATTTCACATTGTCTCCTCATTTTATTTCCCTCCACAGAGTTTCCAGATTCAGCTTCTGTTTCCACCAAGTTACTTTTCGAGTGTAAGTACCCCATACGAAGTTCTTCTGCTTGCTTGAGGACGCAATTTCGACAATTGATCTTCATTCCTGTTACTTTCTTGAAAATGATCCATGAATTCATAGCTGCCAAGTCGAGAATATTATAAAATACATGAACTGGCCACCTACGAGGAGCCCATTGCACAGAAACGTTAAGTCAACGTCGACATGAAGCCAAAATTTTATACCAAATTTATCTGGTTTGTTTGGCATATACTGCAAGAACGGACACCTCGTTTTGCTCGGAAAAAGCTGTTCATCAGCTGTCAGATTTTCTCCTGGAATGCAGGTCGAATGGAAATTATCAATGAATTTGTTCCAAATTTTTAATGCTAAAGCAAATTTATCTGTATTCAAACTTTCTGATCTTGTGTTTCTAACGTCAAAGCGCAAAAATCTTGGAATTTCTCGAAAGCTGTTTCTCCCCATAGTATCACTGAAGTCAGGTGGACCCCAATTTTTAGACCACAGTTCATCAAGTTTAGCAGTATTGTCTCCACGAACACCACGAGCATACAATAAAACAATAAAAGCCTCCAGTTTCTCTAAACTTACACTCCACAATTCATTTCCTAGAACACGTTGTGCCCCCGTTTCCGTACAGTGTTTTATGGTTTTCAATATTGATTCATCAATAAACAGACGTCATGCACTCACTACACAGGCGTCAGACCATACCGCTTTGAATACGGTGTAGGTCCTGTTTTTTTTCTCTCACGACGTAATGAGTCGCCGATCTGCCAGACGTGGTATTTCCAAACATTGTTAAAGTCCACTCCGTGATGCCATCAGTACCCAGCAACATATTACCTGGTCGTGGGGGGTATGTTTTGATCTTTCCCTCTGATATCTTCTTTTACGTGTTACATTTTCTGTTTCTGTAATGGCACAATAGAAATCTTCAAATTAGAAGTCTCCACTCTGAGAATGGTCATCTAAATCCTGAATATTATATGAAAGTTGAATTTTGACTTGTAAATAACGCGTTTCATAATTATTACTAACCTGGCTGAACAGCTAGTTTTCTGCGTAATCTTAATCACTGCTTCCAGATTGATCGTTTGGTTGACAGTAATCTTCGTCTGGATCTTTTCTTAGGTCTTCTGCATCTAGGTCACATTCTGCTTCAGACTTATCATCTGGAATATCATGTAATTCTGCATCCGTAAGTGACGAAGATGTGCGAGCTGTGATTGCTATGTTGCTACGAGCTAACGAATGACAATATGACTGGAGACGCAGAGACAAACAATTGACATCTCTAAATTAAAAGAGTTTCATTATTGTGTGTATTATTACTGTTTGGAGACTGATTGTTAACAGATTTAATCTCAACCAGAGGAAGAAGGACATGTTGTAAGACATTTTATTACAATAATCAATACAGCGACCAAAATGACCGCTCTCGCGGTTCTAGGTATACTTGTTAACAACCTCTACATCCACATCCACATCTACAAGGATACTCTGCAAATCACTTTTAAGTGCCTGGCAGAGGGTTCATCGTATCACCTTCACAATTCTCTATTGTTCCAATCTCGTAGAGCGCGCGGGAAGAATGAACACCTATATCTTTCCGTACGAGCTCTGATTTCCCTTATTTTATCTTTGTGATCGTTCCTCCCTATGTAAGTCGGTGTCAACAAAATATTTTTGCATTCGGAGGAGAAAGTTGGTGATTGAAATTTGGTGAGAAGATTCCGTCGCATCGAAAAATGCCTTTCTTTTGATGATGTCCATCCCAAATCCTGTATTATTTCTGTGACACTCTCTCCCATATTTCGAGATAATACAAAACGTGCTGTCTTTCTTTGAACTTTTTCGATGTACTCAGTCAGTCCTATCTGGTAAGGATCCCACACCGCGTTACAGTATTCTAAAAGAGGACGGACAAGCGTAGTGTAGGCAGTCTCCTTAGTAGGTCTGTTACATTTTCTAAGTGTCCTGCCAATGAAACGCAGTCTTTGGTTAGCCCTCCCTACAACATTTTCTATGTGTTCCTTCCAATTTAAATTGTTAGTAATTGTAATTCTTAGGTATTTAGTTGAATTTACGGCTTTTAGATTAGACTGATTTATCGTGTAACCGAAGTTTAACGCGTTCTTTTTAGTACTCATGTGGATGACCTCACACTTTTCGTCATTTAAGGTCAACTGTCACTTTTCGCACCATTTCGATATTTCTTCTAAATTTTTTTTCAGTTTGTTTTGACTTTCTGATGGCTTTATTAGTCGATAAACGACAGCGTCACCTGCAAACAACCGAAGACGGCTGCTTAGATTGTCTACCAAATCGTTTATATAGATAAGGAACAGCAAAGGGCCTATAACACTACCTCGGGGAACGCCAGAAATCGCTTCTGTCTTAGTCGACGACTTTCCGTCATTTACAACGAACTGTGACCTCTCTGAGAGGAAATCACAGATCCAGTCACACAACTGAGACGATATTCCATAAGCACGCAATTTCACTACGAGCCTCTTGTGTGGTACAGTGTCAAAAGCCTTTCGGAAATCCAGAAATACGGTATCGATCTGAAATCCCTTGTCAATAGCATCAGCACTTCATGTGAATAAAGAGCTAGTTGTGTTTCACAAGAACGATGTTTTCCTAAACCCATGTTGACTGTGTGTCAATAGACAGTTTCCTTCTAGGTAATTCATTACGTTCGAACACAATATATGTTCTAAAATCCTGCTACATATCGACGTTAACGATATGGGCCTGTAATTTAGTGGATTACTCATACTACCTTTCTTGAATATTGGTGTGACCTGTGCAACTTTCCAGTCTTTGGGTACGGATCTTTCGCCGAGCGAACGGTTGTATATGATTGTTAAGTGTGGAGCTAATGCATCAGCATACTCCGAAAGGAACCTAATTGATATACAGTCTGGACCAGAAGACTTGCTTTTGTTAAGTGATTTAAGTTGCTTCACTACTCCGAGGATATTTACTTCTACGTTACTCATGTTGACAGCTGTTCTCGATTCGAATTCTGGACTATTTACTTCGTCTTCTTTTGTGAAGGCATTTCGGAAGGCTGCTTTTCAAAAAATAAATGTAATTAGTACGGGTGATTCTGACCTTTACCCTGGAAACGTCACTGAAGCTCATTCCAATACGACAAAAGCCGCGGTCAAAATAACGTTTTGAAAACGTCTTGTGATCATTTTGACCGCTCTGGCGGTTCTTTTGTTAAGCGCACATGCTGCAGAATCTGGAGACCTGCTGGGTCGGTGAAGGAGACTATCTGGATAGCGGCCCGAACTTGCTAGCTTTGCAGGTCCGCACCATGCATTTGAAAGGCGGATGTTTGATTTCGGGAGCGTACCTGCGACTACTGGACAATCGTCGCTTTCCTCAGCTTTTACGGCGGTGGGTCGTAGTTTGGAGACCGCCTAGCCCTGTTTCCTGCTGCTTTGGTTGGTGACATCGACACGTACTTTGTTCTTAATTCTCTCAGGCTCGATGCAGGGATAAAAGGTAAGCACCATGTCTTGCGTGCAATAAAGTGTCCGTCACAGTTCGCGAAAACGCGTGTGCTTTCGTTTGGTGTTCTTACCGTAAGCTGGTACGGTTTACATTACTGGCCGTTATTTTCGCCGATGCCCTTAAACACGGACCCATATCCTAATAACTAAGAACATGCCCTAGTTAAACAGGGATTCAGTTGTAAGTAGCTCTGTATTTTCACCTAGTTGTGTTTTGTGAATTCTGATCCAGAAAGGTTTGATTCACTCTCTACTATTAGTGAGTGTATTTTATGACCTTAGATACCTTTCGTATTTTTCACTGTCAATTTGCTGTAAGCACGCGTGGCTGAAATTGGCTCAGTTATTTGCTTTCAGTTTCTCAGTTAGTATTAAAAGGCCCGAGTGCATGTTGTAGTTCATTATATTATGTTGATTTTACTCTGTTCATCTCAAATAATTGCGGGTCAAACGAGATCAGATGTGACCTAATTTCCTCTGCATGTCTGGACGCCTTTATTGTATTTCCCGTTTATTCGTTATGTAAACTGAATACATATTCTATGTGTCTGTTTTAGAATCCATTTTGAAATTAGCAGCAGTTTGAGCGTGTGCCGAGCTCAACCCAGTTTTTGTGCACTCGCTAATACTTGAATTCTTTGAATTTATTTGTAGCTGTAGTTGACACTTTGCCTGCTTCTCCCTACACTCATAGATTGAGAGTCCGCTAGTGTATCCCCACTTTTCGAGATTTACTTTACACCACTCAACATTAGTTCGCAATCTGTTGACGCACTTCCTGGTAAACCAGTTGTCATTTTGACCAGGAAGCAGTTCTTGTTTATGTATTCTCCTTCTCCAGCCTAAAGGAGCATCCTCTCTACTCTCTTTTTCCACATGTCCAGCCTATGGGTTGTATTGTTGTTGACAAAAACTCTAATACAAGTTTTTCTGGACGTCAAACATTACGGTGCTGGAGAGTGACGAAACAGTGGCTGACTGAGAGGCCAAAGCTCTACGTCCTTCTACTTGGGTAGCGAATTCACGCCTGATGTCAGGCGGAGCTACACCTGGTAGGACATGTAACTGCTTTAGTAGTGATTATGTGGCACGTCTCATTGATGCCGGTGTCAACCTGCCTCGAACGGTAGGAATTATGCCAGGCAGGTGTCGTACATTGGCCCGTAGAAGAGCATAGCGCCAATGCAGAAGTGCGAATAGTAGCTGGTTGTGCGCCCAGTTAGATCCCCTTAGTTGCCGTGTGATTCTATTCCTTGAGGATACTTTCATTTTCATGATACGGCATTGCGTTTTAAAGGTCAAGGTACAATCTTTGGCCACCTAAAGGTATTTTGGAGAAACGAAATGTTCGATTTGATTGCCATTTCATTAAATATTTAGATGCTGGTTAAATATTTAGATGTCTGCTTTTTAAGTGGAGAGCACAGACTTGCGTTTTTGTAGAATTAGGCCTTAAGTTATTATTTTTGTAGAACTGTCCTAGTTCTTCCAATGCTTCAGACAGGTTATTTTCAACATCACGGAAATGCTTTCCTTGGATTGACAGCTCAATATCATCCGTATACAGAAAACTTTTGGTTTGCAATGGTACAGAGGAAGTGGTTGGACATATATACATTTAAGAGTACAGAAACCAGGACACAGTCCTGAGGTAGCCCATTTCTCGGTAGTCTTATTCTACTTCGGTGTCCTTGAAACTCCATGAAGAATATCCTGTTGTTAAGGAAGTTGGCAATTGTTGTTGTTGTGGTCTTCAGTCCACAGACTGGTTTGATGCGGCACTCCATGCTACTCTATCCTGTGCAAGCTTCTTCATCTCCCAGTACCTACTGCAGCCTACATCCTTCTGAATCTGCTTAGTGTATTCATCTCTTGGTCTCCCCCTATGATTTTTAGCCTCCACGCTGCCCTCCAATACTAAATTGGTGATCCCTCGTTGTCTCAGAACATGTCCTACCAACCGATCCCTTCTTCTAGTCAAGTTGTGCCACAAATTCCTCTTCTCCCCAATTCTGTTCAGTACCTCCTCATTGGTTACGTGATCTACCCATCTAATCATCAGCATTCTTCTGTAGCACAAAATTTCGGAAGCTTCTATTCTCTTCTTGTCTAAACTGTTTATCGTCCATACATGGCTACACCCTAAACAAATACTTTCAGAAAAGTCTTCCTGACACTTATATCTATACTCGATGTTAACAAATTTCTCTTCTTGAGAAATACTTTCCTTACCATTGCCACTCTGCATTTTATGTCCTCTCTACTTTTTCCATCATCAGCTATTTTGCTTCCCAAATAGCAAAACTCATTTACTACTTTAAGTGTCTCATTTCCTAATCTAATCCTCTCAGCATCACCTGATTTAATTTGACTACATTCCATTATCCTCGTTTTGCTTTTGTTGACGTTCATCTTATATCCTCCTTTCAAGACGCTGTCCATTCCGTTCAACTACTATTCCAGGTTCTTCGCTGTCCCCGACAGAACTACAGTGTCATCGGCAAACCTTAAAGTTTTTATTTCTTCTCCATGAATTTTAATTTCTGCTCCAAATTTTTCTTTTGTTTCCTTTACTGCTTGCTCGATATACACATTGAATAACGTCGGAGATAGGCTACAACCCTGTCTCACTCCCTTCCCAACCACTGCTTCCCTTTAATACCCCTCGACTTTTATAGCTTCCATCTTGTTTCTGTACAAATTGTAAATAGCCTTTCGCTCCCTTTATTTGACCCCTACCACCTTCAGAATTCCAGTCAACATCGTCAAAAGGTTTCTCTAAGTACACAAATGCTAGAAACGTAGGTTTGCCTTTCCTACATCTATCTTCTAAGATAAGTCGTAGGGTCAGTATTCCCTCACGTGTTACAATATTTCTACGGAATCCAAGCTCATCTTCCCCGAGGTCTGCTTCTACCAGTTTTTCCATCCGTCTGGAAATAATTCATGTTAGTATTTTGCATCCGTGATTTATTAAACTGATAGTTCGCTAATTTTCACACCTGTCAACACCTGCTTCCTTTGGGATTGGAATTATTATATTCTTGAAGTCTGAGGGCATTTCACCTGTCTCATACATCTTGCTCACCATATGGTAGAGTTTTGTCAGGGCTGCCTCTCCAAAGGCTGTCAGTAGTTCTAATGGTATGTTGTGTACTCCCGGGGCATTGTTTCGACTTACGTCTTTCAGTGCTCTGTCAAATTCTTCACGCAGTATCATATCTCCCATTTCATCTTCATCTACGTCCTCTTCCATTTCCATAATATTGCCCTCGAGTACATCGCCCTTGTACAGAGCCTCTATATTGTACTGTTCTGTATGTTAACAGCCGCAGTGGTCCACAACCCCACGACGAGTACCGCAGTCCACTTCACCCCTTCGCCGCCCCACACCGGGCCACTCTTCTTTTAGGGGTATTGTGCTGTTCGGTCCCCGGTGCCCCCCCCCCCCCCCCCCCACACACGGAACGTCACAAACAGACGAGTGTAATCCCTATGTTGGCGTGGTACAGTAATTGTAGTGTACGCGTTCGTGGAGACCTTGTTCGCGCAGCAATCGCCGACATAGTGTAGCTGAGGCAGAATAAAGGGAACCAGCCCGCATTCATCGAGGCAGATGAAAACCGCCTAAAAACCATCCACAGACTGGGCGGCTCACCGGACCTTCGACACAAAACCGCCAGGCGGATTCGTGCCGGACCCTCTATATATTCCTTCCATCTTTCTGCTTTCCCTTCTTTGCTTAGAATTGGTTTCAAATCTGAGCTCTTGATATTCATACAAGTGGTTCTCTATTCTCCAAAAGATCTCTTCAATTTTTCTGTAGGCAGTATCTGTCTTACCCCTTGTTATATATACCTCAACATTCTTACATTTGTCCTCTAGCCATCCCCGCTTAGCCATTTTGCGCTTCCTGTCGATCTCATTTTTGAGGCGTTTGTATTCCTTTTTGCCTGCTTCATTTACTGAATTTTTATATTTCCTACTTTCATCAATTAAAATTAATATCTCTTCTGTTACCCAAGGGTTTCTACTCGCCCTCATCCTTTTATCTAACTGATCCTTTGCCGATTTCACTATTTCATCTCTCAAAGCTACCCATTCTTCTTCTGCTGTATTTATTTCCCCCATTCTTGTCAATCTTTTCATAATTCTATCTCTGAAACTCCTTGCAACCTCTGGTTCTTTCAGTTTATCCAGGTCCCTTCTCGTTAAATTCTCCCCTTTTTGCAGCTTCTTCAGTTTTAATCTACAGTTCATAACCAATAAATTGTGATCAGAGTCCACATCTGCCCCAGAAAATATCTTAGAATTTAAAACCTGGATCCTGAGTCTCTGTCTTACCATTATATAATCTATCTGAAACCTTCCGGTGTGCCGGCCGCGGTGGCCGAGCGGTTCTAGGCGCTACAGTCTGGAACAACGCGACCGCTACGCTCGCAGGGTCGAATCCTGCCTCGGCCATGGATGTGTGTGATGTCCTTAGGTTAGTTAGGTTTAAGTATTTCTAAGTTCTAGGGGGCTGATGACCTCAGAAGTTAAGTCCCACAATGCTCAGAGCCATTTGATACTTCCAGTGTCTCCAGGCATCTTCCACGTATACAACCTTCTTTCGTGATTCTTAAACCAAGAGTTAGCTTTAATTAAGTTATTCTCTGTGCAAAATTCTACCAGGGGGCTTCCTCTTTCAATCCTTACCCCATTTCCATATTCACCAAATACTTTTCCTTCTCTTACTTTTCCTACTACGGAATTCCAGTCTCCCATGACTATTTAATTTTCGGCTCCCTTCACTATCTGAATAATTTATTTTATCTCATCACACATTTCTTCAATCTCTTCGTCATATGCGGAGCTAAATGGCATATAAACTTTTACTACTGTGGTAGGCGTTAGCGTCGTGTCTATCGTGGCTACAATAATGCTTTCACTATGCTGTTCCTAGTAGTTTATGCGTGCTTCTATATTTTATTTATTATTAAACCTACACCTACATTATCCCTGTTTGATTTTGTATTTATAGCCCTGTGTTCACCTGACCAGAAGTTGTTCCTCCTGCCACCGAACTTCACTAATTCTCACAATATCTAACTTTAACCTATCCATTTCCCTTTTTAAATTTTCTAACCTACCTGCCCGATTAAGGGATCTGACATTCCACGCTCCGATCCGTAGAACGCCAGTTTTCTTTCTCCTGATAACGACATCCTCTTGAGTAGTCCCCGCCCGGAGATCCGAATGGGGGACTATTTTACCTCCGGAATATTTTACCCAAGAGGACGCCATCATCATTTAATCATACAGTAAAGCTGCATGCCCTCGGGAAAAATTACGGCCGTAGTTTCCCCTTGCTTTCAGCCGTTCGCAGTACCAGCACAGCAAGGCCGTTTTTGTAAATCTTACAACGCCAGATCAATCAATCATCCAGACTGTTGCCCCTGCAATTACTGAAAAGGCTGCTGCCCCTCTTCAGGAACCACACGTTTGTCTGGCCTCTCAACAGATAATCCTCTGTTGTGGTTGCACCTACGGTACGGCTATCTGTATCGCTGAAGCACGCAAGCCTCCCCACCAACGGTAAGGTCCATGGCTCGTGGGGGGGGGGGGGGGGGGGGGGAGTTGGCAATTAAAATGATTAAAATACGGTCATTTGTGACGTCGCAGATTTTTTGGGGAGTAATAGATGGTTTACAGTGTCATACGCAGCAGACGGTCGACAAAGACAACGTCGCTGATCAGACACGACTGAAAAACATCTTCAATGTATTGAGTAAGACACTGAAGAGTAGCTTTTATCAGGTCTAAAATCAGCCTGTTTAAGTATGAGGGCAGACTCAATTGCTTCCATCAAGCATTTCAGAATAAATTCTCCAGGATTTTATACAACTGGCAAAGCAGCGATATCGGACGGTAATTCTTATGGTCTCTGATCTCATTACTGGGTGTAAGGGGAACGATGTGATCTTTCCTCCAGATTTTAGGAATCCTTCCAGAGCGTAAGCAGTTATTAAACATGATATAAAATCCACTTTAATGCTGCAGGACCAAAACATTTTATTTGCTCGTTCCTAAAATCAACCAGCTCAAGAACCTTTTCTGTTTTACACTTGCTAATCGTCCTCCGCGGCTCTTCCAAACAGAAAGCTCTAGAAAGGTCGGTAACAGAAGTCACATGTTATTAGGTTGATGTTTCTGTTGTCAGATTTCCCATTTATTACAAGTTGATGTGCAACATCGTTAGCTGTTATGTTTGCACGCCGGTCGCTTTAACTGGGTTGAGCCGGCCGAAGTGGCCGTGCGGTTAAAGGCGCTGCAGTCTGGAACCGCAAGACCGCTACGGTCGCAGGTTCGAATCCTGCCTCGGGCATGGATGTTTGTGATGTCCTAAGGTTAGTTAGGTTTAACTAGTTCTAAGTTCTAGGGGACTAATGACCTCAGCAGTTGAGTCCCATAGTGCTCAGAGCCATTTGAACCATTTTTAACTGGGTTGTTACTAAGGCCCCTGGGAAGTTTCCAGGCCTTTTGACTGCTTTTGCTTAAACCAGGTTTTCCTATGAGCTTGCCCCACTTCTTCGACTTAGCAGCTGATATTGATTCGAGTAAATGCAATCCACGAGATTCTGTTTCTTCGTCAGATGAGACTCGTTCAAATGCTGTGTAGTAGTGATCGAGGACTGATGGTGTCTTAGCATACAGTCCTTGCACATACGTAGTTCGACATCCATGAGGGGTGGACTTTTCTCACGGCACTTACGAAGTGGTCGTGTTGCTCAGAGTGTGAACAAAAATGCGTTACCTCTTGATCAAGGAATGTTTTAAATTTTTTCCAGTTTGCTTTTTTTAAGTCGTATCTGCGACGAAATGAAACAGACTGTGGACGTATTGGGGCCAAATCTGACAAATGATTGGCCTGTGTTGAGACTTTGGAATCGGTAAGCACACTGACTTTATGCACAGCTATGTGATGGTGTCGTTGGCAAATATAAGATCATTATTGTATCCACACTTCCATCGAGCACTGCTGAAAGATGGTGGCAACTTACTATCGCGTTTGAGTGTTACAGACCTGGAATCTGTCCAATTCAGTACTGCGACTCCATCTTCGTCATCTTCACTGTAGCCCCAGCTGTTACTAAGGCTGTTGAAGTTGCCTGTAACGCACTTAGCTGGTTGGCTGTGGATATTAGGCGTTTCTTGCGAAATAAAGGTTTCTGTAGCAGTCTTATAAATTGATGATACCATGACACCGCGGAGTTCAGCTCTTAGATCTTAGTATTGTTCTTTACAGAGATTGCAGTAAAGTCTAGACTGGATTCTGAAAAATAACGGTGCTGTCATACTGACTGAGGTCGTTCTGCGAGTGTCGTACCAAGTATTTTGAGGGACCTATCCTGAAAATCTCGATATGTCTCCTGGATGTAATGTCACAACCACATCAGCTGACGCAACTCTGTAAGGAGTTTCTCCTTCTTGTTGCTTTAGCTTACTGGGTTGACGTTCCAGTGGTTGATGCCTTTCGGGTGGAAGGATTAGCCGGCTATTATACCATTAGCAGGGACGCCCGGATACGCTGTAAATGAGATACATGCACACCTTACGGAGGATCCCCTTCCACATCCCCGTCTAAAGTGTTATTCGCATTATGGTTATTACAACACGGATTTTCAAATATTAAAGTAATTTTTAAATTCACTGAGTGCCCCTGGGAGCGATTATCTAATGCTTACCAAGATCAAATATTTTGCTTTGTTATAAATAAAAACGAGAATTCTCTGACGTTTCCAAAGAACAACAATTAAAGTTTTATTACCGTGTTGTTGTTTATTGAGGTGTTTCCTTGAGGTTGATTAATCGTCACTGTTTATCTTAAATTTGGTCAGTGTGGCAAATTAACATTTCTCGTTATTGTTTATGTGAAATTTGGCATCTTTGACTAATAAATGTGTTGAAACTGATTATGTTCTTACGGCTCAACACCTTACCACTCCCGGATCCAAGTTCCATGTCATTTCAGTTTCATTTTTATATTCACTCGGAACCACACTTCGACATGTAATCTGTACCTAACCTCATTCTGGAAATTTCAGAATGATTTATATTTCAAATCAACTTTAATAGGAATTACGTACTATAATGCTTTGTATACATGTGTTCCAGAAGCGAGTTTTTTGAATGCTATCTTTCCAAGGCGTGATATGGCACGCTGTTGAAATCTCAGAACTTAGAATTAACTAAGATATCGAAAGTTGACGAAATTATTATTGGTGGTAGAGTTCAGAACAAAATTCAGCCCTAAATTTTACGTGCTAAGTAAATCAACTTTCATTCAAGATATAAAGTTAGCAATAAACCATATGTCTGACAGACAAATCGGTATTGTAATAGTCAAGACCAATACGAAACAAGAAATAGATCGCAACTGATAAATAACATTTATAGCGTAATTGAAAATTATACACTCAACCAAAAGGTGTACGTGTACAAATTAATTTCAAGTATTGGTCGCAGGAGCGTTTGATATCATCCAGTGACCTCTTTATGATTAGTGAACGGTGCATGCAATGGACACAAGACAATATCGTGTGAGGATCATCAGTAACGTCTCTCCAACAGCTCTTATGTTTTTTGCCAACACAGAGAGTTCAGCTTTCGTCCAGCAAGCTAGCCAGTCCTATGTTATTTCGTTTGCGTGTAGGATGTCCAACGTAATTATGTAGTGCTGTAGTGTACGTCATGACAAAGCTCACTTCAAACGAGAAGCTCTGTATGATAAGTACACTATTCTTTCACGTATGGACTTTTCACCAGTGGCGCAAATTTGTGATAAAAGTACTTTGCTTCACTGTCCAACAAGCGATCCAAACACTACTGATCTAAGCATGTTGTGGATATGCGTGAAAAAGTGGCAGAATTTTCAGACAGTAGGAACAATGAAATATATTTCGTCAATTCTCCGGTGTAGCTATGTTCAAAGATCTCTACTGTACTACTACGAACTATCTACTGGCTCCCATGCTACAGTGGTAGCACGTACAGTTAGTAATGACATCCAAAAATTACTGGAAGAAACGGCGTCACCCCACAACTTTCTGCTATTGATTAAGGCTTATTATCTGGTAACTACTATCGTCTCGTAACAACTTCTTCGTTGCAACAGTTCTGAAATGTAAGCTCTCTAAAGGAATGAAAAATAATTTCTATCTAATTTTCTAACACGCTTCGTTAGTAAAACTGATTGTATACGAAAAACGATTCACCAACCTGATGATGACGAAGTTCTTTACAATCATATTTTTTGGTTTGAAATTGAAATAATATTAAGTGCCTTCATGGCAGTTGTGTTTCAGAGCACGCTAAATTCACAATTTAAGGAAATTAAAAAAGGTGCCTGAGAAACTGTCATCAGTAGAGGTGAATCATTATTGCAAATCAAAACTAATTCAGTTCGAAAGTACACTCAGGTGACAAAAGTCATGTTCGGCGGAGGTTCGAGTCCTCCCTCGGACGTGAGTGTGTGTATTTATCCTTGGGATAATTTAGGTTAAGTCAGCTTAGGGACTGATGACCTTAGCAGTTAAGCCCCTTAAGATTTCACACACACTTGAACATTTGAACAAAAGTCATATTACACCTCTTAATATCATGTCGGACCTCCTTTTGCCCATCGTAGTGCAGTAACTCGACGTGTCAGGGACTCAAAAAGTTGTTGCAAGCCCTCTGGATAAATACTGAATCTTGCAGCCTCTATAGCCGTGCATAATTGCAAAAATGTTGCCGGTGTAGGATTTTAAGCACCCATCTCGATGGCCAAATCATTCACTCGAATTGTCCAGAAGGTTCTACAAACCAATCGCAAACAGTTGTGGCCCAGTGATGTGACTCATTGTCATCCATAAATATTCCATCTCTGTTTTGGAACATCAAGTCCTCGAATGGCTAAAAATGGTCTCCAAGTGGTCCACTTCCAGTCAACGATCAGTTCAGTTGAACCACAGGACCCAATCCATTCCTTGTAAACGCAGCTAACACCTTTATGGAGCCACCACCGGCTTGCATGGTGACTTGTTGACAACTTCGGCTCATGCTTCGTGGGGTCTGCGACGCACTCGAATCCTACCGCCCCCTCTTACCAACTGGAATCGGGACTCATTTGACCAGGCCACGATTTTCCAGTCGGATAGTGCCTAACCGACATGGTTTGCGAGCCCAGCAGAGGCGCTGCAGGTGGCGTCGTGCTGTTAGCAAAGGCACTCGCGTCGCTCCTCTGATGCCTTATCGCTGTCCCATGGCTTCTGTCACATCACGGCAGATAAGCCACAACAAATAACGATTTGTTCGAGTGTTCGAATGTGTGTGAAGTCTTATGGGACCTAACTGCTAAGGTCATCAGTCCCTAAGCTTACACACTACTTAACCTAAATTATCCTGAGGACAAACACACACACCCACGCCCGAGGGAGGACTCGAACCTCCGCCGGGACCAGCCGCACAGTTCATGATTGCAGCGCCTGAGACCACTCGGCTAATCCCGCGCGGCAACGGTTTGTTAAAATACTGTAAACAGCTCCATTAAAATTCCCAATATTTAAAAAGTGTTTGATGGAAACGTTTAAGAGAAAAACACATGTTTAAGTGGTATTCTACTTTCAGCATACTTCATGTAATTACCGCCCAAAGTATGCCCTCTTTCTCCTGGAAGATAATGTATTTGTTTGCAGTCTAATGCTTCCGTTGACTGCAAATAATATTTATCGCTGCTTTAAACGTTTACTTCTGTACCTCAGACCGTAGTGTATCATTATGGATTCAATATTCGTGGCCTACCAGATTGTTAGCTTGATTGTAGGTGAATTAACAGTATGTAATATTAGCTCCAGCGATTGTGATGACAAACGGAGAGAACTTATTAATGCAGTCTACGATTTCCTGCCACGTTAGAGACGACCCCAAATAAGCGTGGCTGTGTCATTTGCACAGCGCCGACTCCGCGTAACGACAGAACGCGTCATTTAGCGGGCAAATTATACCGCAATTACAGGTCCGGCGGCACCAGTTACCCCTCGCACACTCGTGAGGTCATTTCCGCTAAACGGACTGCAGTTGTCCGCCATTGCAGAAGCCGGCTGCACTGACGGCAAATCCGCGTGGCCGAAGGGCGTCAGATTACACGCGTCCTGTGTGCCGCTGGCGATATCTGGGTCGCTGCCACAGGGCCGTGCCCGCGCTGCTGTTTCGCTAGCCGAACAGGCTGTCGTTTGCTTGCTGCTGTTCTAGCTCTCTGCATATCACTTAACGATCGTCAGTTTGATAAATGTGAAAGTACACTTTCTCCCTGGTATCACATGTTCAGCGACACTACTGTTTGGAAAAAGTGAAACAGCCAGGCAGAGAGATGTGATCACAACGATATTTATTTCAATAATTAGGGACATGACACTACAGAAATGACTAGCAATACAGATCTGTACATGCACTGCGATTGTGGAAATTTAGTACGGAGTAGTGTCACCACGTGCTGCAATCAAAGCCGCTAGACGTCGTGGCGTGGAGTCAAGGAGCGTCTGAGTATGCTGATGGGGAATACTCTGCCACGTAGTTTGCAGGCGCATCCACAAAGCATCAACAGTGGCTGCAGGAGCCTCTGAACGAACAAGTTACCGACCGACCGTATAGCAAACATGTTGATGGACAATGTATCACGCGAACGGACAGCCAAGAAAGTAGCAGCATCGATCGTTCGCAGAAGGCTTGCACATTTCTCGCCATATGGGACCAAGCGTTGTCCTGCTGAGTTATGGCACGTGGAACGGCCTGGAGGAAGGGCAGTGCCTGTGGCCGAAAGGCCTCTCTTAGGTGGCAGTAGCTGTTCAGATCGCCCTCAAGGCGTAGGTGCGAGGTACTGTGTTATAGATAATGGCACCCCGAAGCATCACACTTGGCGTTTGCCACTATGGCATTCAACAATACAGACTGCTTTCAACACGGCGGCGTCGAACACGTACGCGGCCGTCATTGTACGACAGGTTGAAGCGGCATTCGTCTGAAAAAAGGCATTTTGCCACTCAGCACGCCAGTGTCGGCGTTCACGTGCCCATTGCAGTCTGCGGCTTTGGTGGGTTCTGATCAATGGAAGGCGTCGCAATAGCACGCGTGCTACGAGTCCAGTCTGTAGAAGACTAACACCCTTAACCCTCGGTGGATTGGGGCTACGCCAACCAGAAACCAAAAGACGCCGTACGCAGAAAGACAACAAACCCTGTAAACAACCAGCGGCACAGAAAAAAACGTTGGTTGGCATTGGTTCTTGTTGAAACGTTACAGTCAGTATCGTCTTATAATCCTCTTACTCACGATACACCTTGTGTACGTTTCGTTCTGATTATCGTGAGACGTGTTACCAATCTTTCATTTATTTATCAATAAACAAGCGGAGTACCCGGTGTTGTCTGGGTATCTTCTATTAGTCTATCTCCTTCCCCACTCTAATAATTCCACGTTCTCCTTCCCCCTCTCTTTAATTCCATCTCCTCCTCCGTCTTCCTTTCTACCCATCTCCTGAACTATGTGTCGTACAATGCTATAATTTTGCAAGTATATCCAACGGCATATGTTGCAACTGCCTGCGATATGTGTTGTGAGTAGAACTAGTAGTAAAGGTGAAATAAATGAAAACATCATGCATGATGCAGCAGTTTTTCACGCATCTAAGTATTTGACGTCACGTTTCCTTAACTATGAGTCGAACAATGATATATTCTTGTAGGTACATTGAGAGGCGTATGTAGATGCTGTCTGCGAAATGTGTTGCTAATAGAATTGGTAGCAAAGAAGCAATAAATTTAATCTTCATGCTTGGTTCGGCAGTTGTTAATACATCTCAGTGTTTACGACATCATATCTCCCGAATTGTGTGTCGTATAATTAAATAATTTTGCAGGTGCATTCAGTGGTACATGTGAATATTGTCTGCAAAATTCGTTGCGCGAACTATAAGTAGTAAAGAAATAATAAATTAAAACGTCATGCGTCATGCGGAAGTTTTACTGCCTCAACAGCGAAAATGTAGTAAGGGATAAACTTTTCTCCTCTCTCTTTTAACGGTGTTGTCAGCTAGAAAAATTTTCGTAAAGGCTTGAAACTATGTGAGAAGTTTGTTGCAACTCACTAAGTGCTCTCATTCTCAAATACTGGATAAATAAATAATGGGTATTCACTCGACTTGGGCTACACTGCTTGTCACCCACACCGCTGCCTCACTGATAGGTAGGTGATTCTTACCCCACAGCAATTATTTCTAGAGTGCAAGTGATATGCGTACCACGTTTGGTTGAAATCGGTCCAGTGGTTTAGGAGGAGATGTGGAACTCACATACATGAATACATTTTTGGTTGAAAACGGTCCCGGGGTTTAGGACATGTGGAACATACATATATACGTAATCCATTTTCATAATATATATTTAGAGGAGGAACAAAGTTGAGAACCGAGCTAAAAATAAACGCTGGGTGCAGATTCTTGTGCTGCAGTATACCTACCTCTCTTCCAACCACTGCAGTTTGAAAGTGGCACTATTTCGGTTGGCGCCACAGTCGGCACCCTGTCGCTGACTTCGTAAAGGAACGGGGATGCGCTCGTGGGCTGGCACGTTCCATGCCGGATTCAGATTTCTGAATGTCAGTTTAAGTTCGTGGTAGTATATAATCTGTTCTGTTTCGAAATTAGCTTTCACTTGGAATCGTTTTGCCATTTTGCACTATGGTCATTTTCTATCATTTTTTGTAGGAGAGCAGTTTGATTGTCTCAGCTTTATGTTAGCTCGAACCATCATACCACATGTTTGGAGTTGTGCCTTAAGCATTGTGAGCTGACTTTCTTGTGAAATGTGTTCGCTTAATAATGTCCGTGTTTTGTGGGGAGTTTTTCGTGAAGTTAACTTTAAAATGATCGTCCTTTTTGTTTGGTGTCGTGGCCTTTGCCTACTGTATTGCCACATGTTCATGGTCTTCTAGCTTTTGTATATTGGTCACGTAGTTTCCGTAGTCTGTGAAAACCTGTGTCGAAGGAACCCCGACTATAGCTATAAGCACATTCTTTCGATTTTTGACCAAATGGTACAAATTGCATGTTCGTCCAATAAGAGCGGCTATTGACCTTTAATTTCATCCTACGCTTGTTTTAATAGTCAGTGGAGATAAAAATAAATCGTTTCCGGATATCCTTATGGCGCAAACATTGATGAAGTACGTGGTTCTTTCTGGGATCATAGTCACTCTGATGCGAGTTTGATTCCAGCATATGTTCCACGTACCCTTGTAGCTCAATTACAATAATATTTTAAGAGATCTCCAAGTAACAGACATTTGTAACACTGTTTTGATACTTGTTATTTGCACTTCTGTCGAATGAAAGCGATGTAAAGTTATGCTGTTGACGATCTCACGTGTTTGACTTGTTCCTATAAATAAACACCCAGTACTGATTATTAAAAGGATCATTGTGTTTCGGTAACATCTTTGCTTTCATCTGATCCTTTTATAAGTTCCTACATGTGCTTAGTTACATGTGAGGAATATGCAAATCACATGAGAAGTAATCTAAAAGTGGAAGATAGCGACATAATACGAATCAGGGAACGTGATTAGATCGGCACAGTACCCAGAAAGTGGCCTTCCCTATGCGCAGAGTTGGTTTTCGTGTTATTCTTGCGCTATTTAATCAATTAATTTGAAGTGTTGCTGAGCAATATCCACTGCGCATTCCATCTTTGATTCAGGCGCGCCGTCCAGCGAACTTAGCGTAATTGGAACTGCGCATAGTAAGGACGTTCGAGGCCCTACTCACTCTGCCGATGGACTGTCAGGCAAGCAGAAAGAAAAGGTCACTTTTTCAAGCCAAAAGACGACTTCCATTGTGGGGACGGCAATTGTTACGGATTATATTGTTTTTGTGTGTATGTCATCTTTTAGTTTCAAGTCGCTGTAACCACACCGTGGCTTAAAGTTATCATACACTGACAATATTCGTTTCGTTTGACCCTTGAAAATGACGGGATGTTCACCTGCAGAAATATCAGCATTTGTCGAAGACGATACCTGATTGCATTTTCATAAGTAATTTGAACAATTCGGTAGAATTTATTAAATAGGTTACCTTCCATTCAGAAGGCTGTTGCACGGAGCGACTGTAAATAATAGTCTACTAGCAGTATTCAATGAACTGTCGATGAAGCCCGATCAACAGGCATTACATGCATTGATCAAAAATGATAGTGCATTGGACTGGCTAGTTCCTAGCTGAAATCTAGATCTGCCAATAAAATTTAAAAAGGACGACTGATAGCTGAAATCTATTACTTACAAGTCAAATTTATTAAATACTAAGATTTTCAGTGAATTTGATACTACCTGCCGCCTGTTACCATCATCCACTAATCTTTTCCACATCTACTGCTGCCGACAACTGTGATAATTTGTTTCATATGTGCTAGTCTTTATCCATCTTGACATGCTCCAAGCACAACGAACTTCCTGACTTTTTATGGAGAGTCCCAGGGACACACCCTCCTTAGTTCATTCCAATTACACAACAAGCATCTCATCAGGTCAATCAAATGCTTGTTAGTTAAGGAGTTCCACTCTGCTTGGGAAACTCATTAACCTCTGTACTCCCCAGGGTCATCAACTGTGGTCGCACCCAACAGCTAATCAATCTGTCCATTGTATGTTGCCGCTCATTCTCTGTCACGCCCACAGTGTGATACATGGAAGTAGATGAAAGCAATCGGCATAACGTGAGACTTGGGTACCAACACGCTATTCACTTAGTGGGATGTGGGAAACCATGGTCAAGGTTTAAAATAAACATAATTTAGTGCAACTGTGGGCTGTTTTTCATTCGGGACAAAGTAAGAAACTGTCTAAAAACCACATCAAGGCTGGCCAGCACACAGACTATCGCGACAGGCGCGCCTCCCCATCCCGGAAACGGTGCTTAACACGCACGGGCATCCAGTTGCCTCAGTATTACGTTATAGTGCAGTGGATTGAAACTGTAACACAAGGAACTACAGGAAATAATGAAATTTTACTTTTTGTGCTTATGCAATGCAGTAGGAACAACATATGATTATATTTATAAGTGAATGGAGGTTACGTACTGGCAGAAGTCATGGTATAGCGTTAGTATCGCGTCCACGAGGTACAAACGGGAGTATATTTTCTGAGCTGTCACTTGTACTCAGATGAAAAGTTTCCAACATGACTATGGTAGCAGAATGGCAATTAACAGACTCTGAAAGACGAATGGTAGTTGGAGCTAGACGCATGGGACGCTCGATTTCGGAAATCGTTAGGGGATTCAATGTTCTAAGATCCATAGTGTCAAGAGCGTGCCGAGAATACCAAATTTCAAGCATTATCGCTCACCATTGACAAAGCTGTGGCGATGGCCTTCACTTAGCGACCGAGAGTAGCAGCGTTTGCGTAGAGTTGTCAGTGTTAACAGATAATCAACACTGCGTGAAATAACTGTAGAAATCTATGTGGAACGTACGACAAACTCATCAGTCATGGCAGTGCGGCGAAATTTGACGTTAATGAACTATGGCTGCAGACGACGGACGCGAATGCCTTTCCCAACAGCACAGCATTGCCTGCAGCGTCTCTCTGAGCTCGTGACCATATCGCTTGGACGTTACACGAGTGGAAGACAATGGCCTGGTCAGATGACTCCAGTTTTCAGTTCGTAAGAGCTGCTAGTAGGGTACACGTGTGGCGCAGACCCACGAAGCCACGGACCCAGGTTGTCAAGAAGACACGGTGGAAGCTGGCGGTGGTTAGATAGTGGTTTGGGTTGTGTTTACATAGAATGGACTGGGTCCTCTGGTCCCAATGAACTGATCATTAACTGGAAATACTTATGTTCGGTTATGTGATGACCATTTGCAGTCATTCATGGACTTTATGTTCCCAAACTATGATGGTATATTTATGGACGGCAATGCGGGACGTCCTGGAGAATTCGAGCGAATGATTTGGTCACACAGATCATCCGACATCAATGCCATCCAACATTTATGGGACATAATCAAGAGGTCAGTTCGTGTTCAAAATCCTGTAGTGGCAACACTCTCAATATTTCTGCAGGGAACTTCCAACGACTTGTTGAGTCCATACCACGTCGAGTTGATGTACTTACTACACGGGACAAAAGGAGATCCGACACGAGGTACCCCTTGGCTTTTGTGACCTCTGTGTACAGAGCTGGCAGCAACAACTGCTCTAACCCGGCTGGGCATCGAGTCCACTAAGCGTGAATGACAGACACGTATGCGTCAGTCCCTGTTAGCCCTACTCTACGTCAGAGCTGATCAATAGTACTGCCGTGACAACTTCTCGGCAACTCATGAGCAAATGAATTCGTGCGAGAGTTCGGGAGGATGTGTTGTCCAGGACGACAGTCGAAACCCTTCTGTAAATAGGAAGGTCCACACAGCACGTGCAGTGTGCGGTCTTTTTTTGCTTACACAGTACCTTGTCAACTGAACGAGCCAGGTGAGGCACCTCTCTAGTCCTATTTAGTTGAGTACTTACTATGTAAACAGACTTAAATTATCTGATGATGACTTTGTGATAAGCCGAACCTAGTATTGATACTATCTGTGCTGCGTGTGGCTGGAACATATAGAGTGTCCATAATTAAAGTTTCGGTTTCAAAATGCTATAGAAGTCATACGGGTTAAGATAAAGTGATCTGGACGGGCAGGCTGTAGGGAAATGATGGCTGTTAGTTCCAGCATTTCCGAAACGCCCCTGGAGCAGTCGCTTCACTGGCTGTGCAACGTGCTGAGAAGCGCCATCTTTCATTAAAATTATCTTACAAATACATCCATGCTGTTGAATGGTTGAAATAACGTTGCAGCGCGAAAGACGCTCTTACAGGGTGTATATGTGGACAAGGAAAAAAAAAATCCCGCATTTCTCCCAGAATTCCCAGTTAAAAATAACCTTCCTCCTGGATGAAAACATCCTTTTCCCTGTTAGCTGACAGATATTTTCTCTCGGAACTGTGTAACTTATCAGTCCTTTGAATGATTATGGTTTTATACACAGGTGTAGAATTTCCCGGCGCTTTAGAAAGCTAAACACAGGAAAAAACACGTTTTGGAAAGATCTTCGATGTGCAGCAACATGTACGCTGCATATTTTCGTATCACGAAAGTATAAATTCGAATTCCACCAAACATCGTATGTTACTTTTCGAAGCATTGAAAACGAGATTGCGATGCGCTTTTGTAAGCCAGTCATAGATCATGTCATGTGATCTCGCCAGCCGATGACAGCATGTATTCAGAGCTTAGGCCACGTGATGTAGTCAGCCAATAACAACGTCACTGTTAAAGTAGCGCGAACACACAAACAGAAAAAGTTAATGGTGTAAATTAATATGCATAGTGTTGCTACACGAAACTCAAAGCTTTCATATATGGTATTGGTCTGTAAGATTAATACGCTGCAAGAGAAGCTAAGATTTCACATATAATGTTGGTCTTTCATGCGCGTATTACCATTTAAGACATATCACACAAGTGTGCCAGTAAAATTTTTAATAACTACATAAATGTCTGATCTTCTGGGCTCGAAATTCACCTAAATGGCTCGTCATCAAAGAGTTGATTTTTAAATCAGAGTCTAACGATCTTTGATTTCAGAAATTAATCGTACGTTCTCGCACATAGTTCAACTCGCGTAAAAGGAAATTTACTTTGATGGGAACGCTTTATAAACCACCATTCGGAATATTTTCGCGCGACCTGATAGAAATAGGTTCGTTTCTGCAGTTGCCAGAGAGCGCCAGATGTCGTAGGGAGCCCCTATGTTCGTACGTGTAAAAAATGTTTTACACGTACATTATCCTACATTATGTCATAAAAGAAACAAGACATCAGAGGGTACTCCAAGAGCATCGGAATTTTGTGACCCATACTAAAATGTGCGTGTTTAAAGTGCATATTTAAAGTGCACATTCGTATGTTCAGATCCCCAGTGAAGTAGGCCACGACCAGATATTAATCTTTTCAGCGTTGTTTTCGGGAAATAAATTTTCTTGGAGTATCAGTACTGTGTTATCTCACGTTTGGTTCTTTATTATGGCATAATGCCATACGTGCTAGAAGTTGAAAACGCGCAATTGAAATGCAGCGAACAGTGTGTGGCATTAAACACTTCGTTTTAAATATATTGTCAGCCTCGGCGGAAAAGATTAATAAAAGAAAATCTCTTTAGGAAACCGACAAAAATAACTTCATTGCTCTGCAAGGCAATTAACCCTAGCATTACCAACGGGGGGGCCTCGTAGGCCCACTGACTCAGTTTTTCTATGTTGTATCCACACCCTTTGATATATGAACTTGAAAGCAAAGGTAATTGTTCATTATTGAATGTACTATTGAGTCATTACAGAATTTCGGAATAAAAATGTAATTAAAATTCATTTACTTGATTTAATTCTCTGTGGGCTTTAGAAGCCCACCCGTTGGTAATAGCAAGGAAAGATTTACGAGGTTGAGTCTCTCGTTTCAAATTCTTACCATGAAACGAATTTTGGCATTGTTGCCTTCAGACATATTATTATGAAGCAGACCATTGTTATTTTCAGTGTTTCTGCTGCTGTTGAACCAGCAACATGAGTAGACATCGTTTACGTGATAGTTCCATTGAAAGAGTGCTAGAAGAAGTTTTGAACGAATCAGATTTAGAGGAAAGTGAAGTGGATGATGATGTGGAAGAAATTAGAACTGATTCATCGTCTGAGAATGAAGATGAGGTTGAAGCCAATCCACCAGATGATAATGATACGGAATGTGATAAATTCATTGCAAAAAGTGGACGAGAGTATATTACGAAGCCATCTCGACAATATCGGCGTTCTGTACAAAATATAGTGCGAGAAAGAATGGGGCTAGGACAACAAGGAAGAATTGCGTCTCCGAAAGAGGCTATAGAGCTCTTTTTTACACCTCAAATTATGAATCTAATAAAACTACACTCAAATGAAGAGGCTTCTCGACTAGGTATTCACCACACAGATGAAGATGAGTTATTTTGTTATATAGGACTCTTGCTAATCATGGGTTCAAATCATGACAATAAGATACCTGTCCAAGATTTATGGTCTTTGCTTCAGGGCCGACAAGTGTACTATGGATCAATGAGTCGGACCCGATTTTTCGAATTGACTAAAATATTGAGGTTTGATGATAAGAACACAAGAGAAATTCGTCGCCAGACTGACAAGTTTGCTCCAATGAGGGAAATTTTTGAAAGCTTCAATTCTTCACTTCCATTGTATTTCATTCCTGGTCTACATACAACAGTGGATGAGATGTCTTTGTTCCGTGGTCGCTGTCCATTCAAGGTGTTTCTAAAAGAAAAACCTGGAAAATACGGCATTCTAATTCGAATGCTGTCTGATTCTGAGACTAGATATGTGATCAGCATGGACATCTATACAGGCAAGTCAGGAAATACACAGCATTCAAATGGACCGATGGAAATTGTAAAGAGACTAATAAAACCTATTGAAAAATCAGGCCGTAATGTTACCACAGATCGGTACTATACTTCAATGGAGCTTGCTGAGACTCTATGGAATGATTTTCACCTCACACTTGTTGGCACCCTACAGTCTAACAGACGACACATACCTGAAGAGCTGAAGACTACAACTGGCCGCAGTTTACACTCTTCCATCTTTGCTTATACTGACCCTCAGACACAGAGGCCACCAGTTACTCTTGCATCAACGCTAGTCCGCGAGAAGCCAAAACGATTGCTGTTGATGCTTTCAACTTATCACTCAGAAGGGGTGTTGAATGAAGACTCAAAAAAGATTAACATAAATCTTTTTTATAATTCTACAAAGGGAGGCGTTAACACCATAGACCAGATGGCAAGACACTACAGCACAAAGAGAGGAACAAGAAGATGGCCTTTGTCCCTCTTCTACACACTCATTGACATAGCAGCAATAAATGCATATTCACTCTTCCTCCTCAACTTTCCAAATTGGAAAAAGAATTTGCTAAACCGCAGAAGAGTTTTTATCACTAACTTAGGTCTCGAACTAATAAGATCTCAAGTAGATAAACGGGCACAAAATTTGTATGGACTTCAGAAGCCAGTAATAATGGCAATGGAAAGCATCACACAACGGAAGCTCAGCTGCTCTGTAGAACCATCATCCTCAACAGCAGAACCAGGAACACGTGGACGGTGCCACCTATGCTGCCAAGAAGCTGCATCTAAAAAGATCAAGTACAACAAGCTGGGAAAGTCAACTGTTACCTGCTCTCAGTGCCACAAACATGTCTGTGGGAAACACTGCAGGAAGACAGTGTTGTGTGAAAAATGTGTTGCAGAATGAGACAGTAAATTTTGTTTGCTTCATGTAGTGTATCGAATTAAAAAAGTTGTTTTTATAAGAAAACACTATTTTGAAACATTATTCCAAAAAATATATAAACTGAATCTCGTGATTTGTTCATTTTATTCCTATTATAATAACATCTTTTATTATCCAGTATACAAAAAAAATGTCTAAGCATTTTGAATTGTTATTAGAGGTATCAGAAGTAAATAAACTTGATTTATGATAAAATAAATTGTGGTATTCTTTATGGGCCTTTGAGACCCCCCCGTTGGTATTACATGTAACAAAAAATACGTTGGTAATGCTAGGGTTAATGCCTGACTGTCAGAAAGGTGGAAATAAAGTAAAATCTGCAACTAATAACACATTTTTAGCATTCTGTAATTATATGAATGTATTTTAATTCACTTGATAGTTCCCGGCCACAGAAATATGTTTTGTTTTCATTTGACGTGGGAGCAGTAAACTAACAGGAAACAGAAAAATAACTAAAAGTAAACATGACTCACGTGGAGACTATAACTCAGACTGCTCTGCGCATGAGCCCTCCATCTACGATATTTTCGAACCGGGGCAGTACCTCACCACTCCCTCGAGCGTTTGAGACAGGGCGTCAAAAATTAAAAAAAAAATCGAATTTTCAAGAATATGTTCGTTTTGTAGCGCACATCTTTCTGATGAGCCTGATGTGTAAAAACTATGTGTTCGAGGAAATGTATGGCATGTTATTTGGTCGTAAGTGTGCCAAAGTGCAATGCCACACCTCTTCACACAGCATTCTCCTACCGCACGTCACTGTATTTCGCTCTGTGGAATTGAAACGTGTATGTCGGTCGGTTTGACATCCTGTCCCTTCAGAAAATTTGCACTCTTTATTCCGTGTCAGCTAGCAGCTTGCTGCTTTGTGTGACATAAAATTAAATATAGGATACATGAACCCAGTAAAGACATGAGACAAGCAAGGCAATACACATTCCTTCAATCCTTAGCTCCAATAATTTTTTCTCTCTCTAATCTTGCTGCAACTTTACATGGCACGCGAATCTATTACCTCATCAAAGTTCGTCAAACTTTTTACTACATGAAATATCGAAATGTCTAATACTGAAAAAGCTGTTAATACAAATAGGACCCAAGACTGGCGTGGTTTGCCGATCTGATTACGCATATTTTGTCACCGTCTGCTAGATAAAACAAAATGGGCCTTTCTAATACTGCAACAATGGTAACACACACCAAATAAACGAGACTGTTTTGGCACAAACGGTGAAATAGTTTCATATTTCTCCAGTTTCTCAAGCATGAGATCGAAAAGTAGTAGTACGAAATTTTTATACAAACTTGGAATCGTCATATTGTTCCATAATTTGTGTGATGCCCCCGTTTCTTCATCTTCCTCGTTCTAACAAACAGTCTTGTTATTACTAATTCTGTTACTATTCCTGCCAATGTCAAAGCTTATTCGCAGGTTAACTTCACTAACTCTGCCAGAATCACCGATTTAGTTATCCCGCGATTTTTCTCCGGTTAGACGTTGTTGCGTGTTCGTATAACGCTTTTTCCGCGCTTCTTCCAGAACAGAACTTAAAGCGGCTGCTAGCCCGTGACTGTAAAACTGGCCCTTACTAGTATAACGATCTGGCTAAAAATTTTCTTTCAAAATTTCATTTTCTTGGATACACCGAGAAAGTAATACGTAATCTTTCTTACTTTTTATTCGTTTATTTCCATTCACGTAATCTGAATCTATGGATTTCACTAGTAATCATAACAACGTTCACCATTAGCAAACCCAATCAACCGCACAATCAGACAATGGTTGGCATTCAACCGTTCGGCCTTACTCCAGCTCAGCTCGTATAGCCCCTTTTGTCTGTAGGAAAGTTTGTTTCTACATGCGACGAGGATTCCCCTGACAGAGACATCACGTACACTATGTACGCATTCTAAAGTCAACTTATGATTAATTCAGAAGTCAACTTAAAATGTGTTCAAAAATGTTCAAAAACCGACAGCGATGCGTTTCAAAGTGATATAAATAATATGAATTTGCCGCCCCCCCCTCCCCCCTCCGCCATAGATCTGGGCGTGCTGCGCATGCATAAAATTTTTCCCGGTAGCATCTAGCTGCTTGTTACGACTGCGTACACAGCCAACAGCCACATTTCTGTAGCCAGAAACGGTAGAAGGTACTACTGAACTGCACACGCGCATAATCCCGCTCTTAACTGCTAAAACGAATCTAATGTAAAGAGTTGTGACGTCACGCTCATTGGAGGCAGTTTGTTGTAACGAAGCATTGCATAGTCTTCCTAAAGCCTTTGACACATTCTGCTAGTGGCAGACGCTTGTATGAGCACTGTGTTTTGTTGCTGTATATGGCGCATTTTAAGTTTTATTTTCGTTTTTTCTCTCGTTCATGTTTTACTGCTGCAGCATTATTCTGCAGTAGCGGGATACAGTAATATCCTTTGTTAGAGTATCGGCTCTTACCAGTCAAAATTACAAAAATTTGACTGAAAACAAAAAACAATGAAAAATTCCCGGAATTCTAAAAAATTCCCGGGTTTTTGCCGGTTTTCTCCAGGATGAAAAAATTCCCGGGGTTTTCCCGGATCTCACGGATGTCCCGGGTCGTATACGACCTGGACCAGTGGCGATACAGATAACGGGACCCACAGGGCTCATCTCCTTGAAAAAATACGACCCTACGAAAAACGATGCTGTCAACCCGTACCACGCAGTCACCTTTGTGGAATGAAGTAGTACCAGTTGATGTGCATGCATATTTTTGGTTATACATATTCTGCAATTCTACATATTGACAAGTTCTTGGAGATGATAATGGGCTTCGTCTGTGCATTGAATGTTCCACGGCTATTCACAGTCCACTTCCATGCGATTAAGAGATTCCAGCGCGGATGCCATCCAAAAACAAATTCATAACCTTAAGTTAAAAGAAATAAGCCATTAGGAAATACGTAACTTATAGGTATCATTACCATCTAATATGCAATTAATAGGCTAAATGACCTCGCGACACATTTAGCAAGTAGCAACTGAAGGATCATTTGTCGACATACAGTCTGCTTCTATAGTCTGGTAACATGCAAAGGAAGCTACCTATTAGTAATGTTGTGACTGCAGCTCAATATGTGTATCCCGATACACTAGAATATTCAAGGACTGTAAGTCGAATCCACGACAGTTAATAAGAGAGCGGCCACGCTGTGTGGCACTATCGTAAATAATCAATTATAATTAATTAGCTTGGATCGAAATAACGAAGAAAGTAGTTGGTCAGTAACTATACAGGGTGTTACAAAAAGGTACGGCCAAGCTTTCAGGAAACATTCCTCACACACAAAGAAAGAAAATATGTTATGTGGACATGTGTCCGGAAACGCTTACTTTCCATGTTAGAGCTCATTTTATTACTTCTCTTCAAATCACACTAATCATGGAATGGAAACACACAGCAACAGAACGTACCAGCGTGACTTCAAACACTTTGTTACAGGAAATGTTCAAAATGTCCTCCGTTAGCGAGGACACATGCATCCACCCTCCGTCGCATGGAATCCCTGATGCGCTGATGCAGCCCTGGAGAATGGCGTATTGTATCACAGCCGTCCACAATACGAGCAAGAAGAGTCTCTACATTTGGTACCGGGGTTGAGTAGACAAGAGCCTGCAAATGCCCCCATAAATGAAAGTCAAGAGGGTTGAGGTCAGGAGAGCGTGGAGGCCATGGAATTGATCCGCCACTACCAATCCATCGGTCACCGAATCTGTTATTGAGAAGCGTACGAACACTTCGACTGAAATGTGCAGGAACTCCATCGTGCATGAACCACATGTTGTATCGTACTTGTAAAGGCACATGTTCTAGCAGCACAGGTAGAGTATCCCGTATGAAATCACGATAACGTGCTACATTGAGCGTAGGTGGAAGAACATGGGCCCAATCAAGACATCACCAACAATGCCTGCCCAAACGTTCACAGAAAATCTGTGTTGATGACGTGATTGCCCGATTGTGTGCGGATTCTCGTCAGCCCACACATGTTGATTGTAATAATTTGCAATTTGATCACGTTGGAATGAAGCCTCATCCGTAAAGAGAACATTTGCACAGAAATGAGGATTGACACATTGTTGGATGAACCATTCGCAGAAGTGTACCCGTGGAGGCCAATCAGCTGCTGATAGTGCCTGCACACGCTGCACATGGTACGGAAACAACTGGTTCTCCCGTAGCACTCTCCATACAGTGACGTGGTCAACGTTACCTTGTACAGCAGCAACTTCTCTGACGCTGACATTAGGTTTATCATCAACTGCTCGAAGAATTGCCTCGTCCATTGCAGGTGTCGTCGTTCTAGGTCTTCCCCAGTCGCGAGTCATAGGCTGGAATGATCCGTGCTCCTTAAGACGCCGATCAGTTGCTTCGAACGTCTTCCTGTCGGGACACCTTCGTTCTGGAAATCTGTCTCGATACAAACGTACCGCGCCACGGCTATTGCCCCATGCTAATCCATACATCAAATGGGCATCTGCCAATTCCGCATTTGTAAACATTGCACTGACTGCAAAACCACGTTCGTGATGAACACTAACCTGTTGATGCTACGCACTGATGTGCTTGATGCTAGTACTGTAGAGCAATGAGACACATGTCAACACAAGCACCGAAGTCCACATTACCTTCCTTCATTGGGCCAACTGGCGGTGAATCGAGGAAGTACAAAACATACTGACGAAACTAAAATGAACTCTAACATGGAAATTAAGCGTTTCCGGACACATGTCCACATAACATCTTTACTTTATTTGTGTGTGAGCAATGTTTCCTGAATGTTTGGCCGTACCTTTTTGTAACACCCTGTATATATTGACACCAAACGAGAGAAATTGATTTATAAGTTCCCATGGATCCTCAGAGCTGCAGATATAAATTTAACCTTCACTATGTACAGCCTAAAATGTTTTAATACTCCTTCATAATTCAAGAGAGTATGACATCATTGTATATTCCGCACGACGGATGAAAGAGATAATGTTCGTGACTATAAGAGGTTTCCATAAACTCAAGGTTGAGCAGCCTGCGGGTTTCCATAATGTCGTGTGCCTAAATGCGGAGTATCGCGACCAAATGATACAGGAAGTCAGCCAAAAGTCCCGTAAGTAATAGAATTACTTCGCCTCAACTACTCAGCAATAAATAATTGAAATGATATCACCCAATCCTACAAACGCTCTATAATCTCCAAAAAATTGACTATTAAAATTCCAGAAAAATTAAATTACAGAACTTACTAGCGTGATACACTCATCAAAAAAGTTTTCCATCACCTCGGTTAGGAGAGTTCCGGAAGCTGTACAGAAAATTGGAATAGAGATCAACATAAAAATCATTTCCACACTTTTTATTGCTCATGAAAACCACACATTGCGTGTTGTACCACCATACAGCGAGACCTTCAGAGTTGGCGGTCCAGACCGCTGTACACACCCAGTAGCACGTCCTCCTGCATTGATGCATGCCTGTATTCGTTGTGGCAGGCATACTGTCCACAAGTTCATCAAGGCACTGTTGTTTCAGATTGTCCCACTCCTCAATGGCGATTCGGCGTAGATCCCGCAGAGTGGTTGGTGGGTCACGTCGTCCATAAAGAACCCATTTCATTCTATCCCAGGCGGCATGTTCGATAGGGTTCATGTCTGGAGAACATGCTGGCCACTCTAATCGAACGATGTCGTTATCCTGAAGGAAGTAATTCACAAGATGTGCACGATGGGGGCGCGAATTGTCGTCCATGAAAACGAATGCCTAGTCGATATGGTGCCAATATGGTTGCACTATCTGTCGGTGGATGGCATTCACGTATCGTACAGCCGTTACGGTGCCTTCCATGACTGCCAGCGGCGTACGTCGGCCCCACCTAATGCCACCCCAAAACAATAGGGAACTTCCACCTTGCTGTACTCGCTGGGCAGTATGTCTAAGGCGTTCAGCCTGGCCGGGTTACCTCCAAACACGTCCCCGACGTTTTTCTGGTTGAAGGCATTGCGACACTCATTGGTGAAGAGAACGTGATGCCAATCCTGAGCGGTCCATTCGGCGTGTTGCTGGGCACATCTGTACCGAGCTGCATGGTGTCGTGGTTGCAAAGATGGACCTCGTCATGGACGTCGGGAGTGAAGTTGCGCACAGTTTGAGTCGTAACACGACGTCCTGTGGCTACACGAAAAGCATTATTCAACATGATGGCGTTGTTGTCAGGGTTCCTCCGAGCCGTCTGGAGCCGAGCGACCGCTACGGGCGCAGGTTCGAATCCTGCCTCGGGAGTGGATGTGTGTGATGTCCTTAGGTTAGTTAGGTTTAATTAGTTCTAAGTTCTAGGCGACTGATGACCTCAGAAGTTAAGTCGCGTAGAGCTCAGAGTCATTTGAGCCATTTTCCTCTGAGCCATAATCCGTACGTATCGGATATTCACTGCAGTAGTAGCCCTTGGGCGGCCTGAAAGAGGCATGTCATCGACAGTTCCTGTATCTCCTCCATGTCCGAACAACATCGTTTTACTTCACTGTGAGACGCCTGGACACTTCCCTTGTTGAGAGCCCTTCCTGGCACAAAGTAACAATGCGGACGCGGTATTGACAGTCTAGACATGATTGAACTACAGACAACACGAGCTGTGTACCTCCTTCTTGGCGGAATGACTCGAACTGATCGGCTGTTGGATCCTCTCCATCTAATAGGTGCTGCTCATGCATGGTTGTTTACATCTTTGGGCGGGTATATTGACATCTCTGAATAGTCAAACGGACTGTGTCTGTGATACAGTATCCACAGTCAACGTCTGTCCTCAGGAGTTCTGGGAACCGGGGAGATGCAAAACTTTTTTTGATGTACGTATATCTGTTCCAAGCGAGTCGACCAGTTTGTTTGTGCACATGTTTCAGAACTTACAAACCATCACATTGACTGATGTGTTATTTGTTATCGTTATCTTTAGCTACTAAACTGAATAGTATGAAGCTGCGGTTCTATTAACAGTAAGTATTTCTTAACCTCTAATGTAATTAGTTATTTCAGTTGCTTAACGGTCAATAAGAATTTTCGAGGTTGTCTCAGTTTTGTTTCATGGTTGTCACAAGTTATTACATAAATTAACTAAATAAATAGAAGTTCTTTGTAAAGTTTGTATGTTTACACTGTAATGGCTATACTAGACATCCTTTTTTTCAGATACTGAAAATGTTGATGTGCAATTGTGTGGCTCACAGAAAGTGACTACAGGTCACGAAATGAAACTGCGAGCACATTTTTTTTTGACCAGAGACGAAGAAACAAGGAGAAAGCGGCTCAGAAAGATTCCCACTGACTTGTCAAAGTTAAAAGAGGTTGTGATATGCGTAAAATATGCTAGCGAATAGTGCGTAGAAATAGAAGAACAGCTGATAGTTGACGAAAAAATGAAGTCATTTGTAAAGAGTTAGCTCAGGCTTAACCAAATGCAGTACCATGAATTTTTTCTACTTTGCCACAATACTTGACAAAAACTGAAATCTCATGCACAAGGTTATGTGATACAGAAAATATACTTTGATACGCAGTGGTAAGAAGCGTGGAGAATTATAGGCAATATGAAGAGGAGAATGCTGTTAACAATTTGAAAGTCATACAAAAGGTTTTTTCAAGTTCTGCATGTACAAATATTAACTAATGGTGCTGTAGAGAGGGTGAACAAAAGATAGTGTTGTGTTTAATTGATGTTAGTCATAAAATACCCAACATCATCGCTTCAATGACTTAAGACTGATATGTGGGCTCTGGGTTCCTTGAATAAGTATAAAATTCCCTGGAATAAACAGCACCGAAGGCAGAGAAGATGGACTTCGGTACGGTGGAGCTGGCAGAAGAGGCAGCCTCATGTCCAAGGCCATAATAGGCAGAGGGCACGACGGTTCCACATGCTGGTGGCGGCACTCCGAAAGTGTCTGTTCCACATGTTTGTGGCGGCTGCATAAGTAATATTCCAGGCTAACAACCTGGTCTTACTTTGAAAATTTAGGGATGACTTTGGATTCCCTACTTTCTACAATTTACCGCTTCAAGTCGCAAAATGGAAAGTTCGCACAATGGATGGACTCTGATGAGGAATCCACCATTACATCATGTAAATACAATGGGACCAAGGATTCTGGGGAGTCTCAACAATTACCTTGAAGAAGAGATGGAATATATTGCCAAGCCTTCCAAGTTTCAGTTCATTGCCAAGCCTTCCAAGTTTCAGTTCAAGAAGAAGTACTACTTTGGAACAAGGAAAATTGGGAAAAAAAAAGGAATTAGAATTACTTCTGCAGAAGAACGATATACAAATTATAGCAGTCCAGGAAACACGATTCTTAGATGAGAATGTAGTTGATACACAACATTATAGAGTTTATAAAGGTAAGCAGTGAGAATAATGGAGAACATGCCAATGTTTGGAACAGCATTTTATGTAAACAAAAAGTCGTAAACAGTGTAACAGAATTTAGATCGAATTCACAAAGAATATCCATGATAGCAATAAAGTGCAACTACAGAAGTTACACTCTCATAAACTGTTGTGCACCTATAAATGCTGACAACAGAAGAAATCTGTAGGAAGTAAATAAATTCTGGTATCTTTTAGAATCTAAAATTTCTATCGTACCTAAAAAGAACGTTAAAATACTTCTTGTTGACTTCAATGTGCAAATTGTTAGCGAAAAAAAATTTAGTACTGTTGTAGGTGAATACCCGCACATTCAAGAACAAACAGAAATGGTAAAAGACTGATCAATATGTATAAAATGTTACAGTTAAAACTCATATCCATTCGTTTCCGCAAACCAAGATAAGCCAGAACTTGGAGACTTCCAAATCCAAATCTAGGAGAATATCAGCTGGATCACATAGCCATATCTACAAGGTATAACACGGAAATTATGAATGTTAAAATTGTCAGAAACGGGGAATTCGAGTCAGATCATTATCTCTCTAAGATTAAAGTAAAATTTCTCCTACCTAAAACAAAAAAGGCGACCAAGTAACTGATCGGATACAACACCACTACAGCCAATATTACAAAAGGAAATATAGAAAAATTTAGAGAAGAAACTGAGACAAGTACAGAAGGTGATTTGCGTGAACTCCACATGCAAATAATTCAAGCAGCAGAGAACGCTTTAAGATTGGCCAAGAATAAAATGAAGACATGGTGGAATGAGGAGTGTGAAGAAGCACTAATACAAAGCGCTCAAAAAAAGAGATGTTCGGAAAAAGAGGAAGACCCTGAACAATTGAGACAGCAAAGAAAAGAAACGTCAAAAATAATCTGGAAAATCAAAAGAAACTCTGAAAATTCTCAGCTTCTTCAAATAAAAGAAAATTTCACCAAAAATAATACTAGAAATTTTTACCAAACTTTTAAGCACATACTTAATGGATATCAGGTATCAAGTATTTGTTCCAAAGATGAAAATGGCAAAATGAGATTAAATAACAAAGAAAATTGTGAAATTTTTGCAAAATTATGTGAAAAGCTGTTACACTGTCCATTTCCAAGAGATAAATTAGAATTTCCAGTGACACCTCAAAATCTAGAGGAAGGTTTCCCACCAATAGAGAAATTCGTGAAGCCATCGAAACACTCAAAAACAATCAAGCAAGTGGTGAAGACTCCATTATTGAAGTGGTCAGAACCAAAAATCATAAACGATCTACAGCTGATTTTTGAGAACATTTGGAAAACTGTAAAACAGTATGAACCCACCCGCTACATAAAAAGGGAGATAAGCAAAATGTCAATAATTACAGAAGAGTGTCACTTCTGCCAGTAGCATAGAAAATACTATCAAAAATTATCCTGAACAGAGTGGTAGATACTGTAGACAAACAACTGGGAGAATATCAGGGTGTTTTTCCTGCGCAGAACAAATTTTTAACTTAAAGTCAATAATTCACCATAGAACGTTAACCAGCAAAACAATAGGGGGAAGGCCACAGGCATAAATACTGGACCAGGTCCACTCGAAGAGTAGTCACAGGTCGCACCTGATGAAGGTAGCGAGTTACGCTATCGAAATATCGTGCAAGTACGACGCTGATATCCGGCAGAACACCCCAAGATGTCATTAGATCGCCGGGAAAGACTGAAGAATTACAATAATAGTGTCCTTTACTGTTTCAAGAAAGCATTTAATTGTATAAACAAAGATACATTGGATAAGGTCGTTAGAGAATTTGGTGTTAAATCAAATTAGCATAAACTAACAGGCGCGATATCTAAAGTCAAATTTATTGGAGAAATATCTCAGCTATTTGACATAAAAACTGGCGTTAGACAAGGTGATGGTTTATCATCTATACTGTTTAATCACGTTCTAAAGAAAATTATAAGAATTTGGAATTCGGAGCTAAAAATCAGAAAATTGAACCAATAGCTCTGGGACGGAAAACAAATAGAATTAAGGTAAATTGATAAGCCTTTGCGGATGATTTTGCAATACTTTCAGGAAACCGGACAGGATCAGTTATTCAAATAAACGTTCTGGAAGAAATAGCAAATAGAACTGATCTCAAAATTTCAGTTGAAAAAGGAAAATTAGTGACAAATATTAAAAAAATGCACCAAAATTCGTAGAAACACAAATAGGTAAAATAGAGTGAGTAAATAAATTCAAATCTCTTGGAGAAACTATAGAACAGAATGGACTAGAAAAATCTGCAATAAATGTAAAAACTAACCAAATGAAAAGAGCATATGATTTGACCAAAAATATTTACAACAACAAATGTATATCTAGAAAAACAAAACTAAAACACTTCAGTGGTACAACCAGAATGTTTATGTGGATCTGAATGCCTAACGATGAATTGTAAGATGGACGAAGTAGAGGCACTGGAAAGAAGGATTGTTAGAAACATAATGGGTGTAATAAAAACTGCAAATGCGTGGAAAATAAGAAGTAATGAGGAGATCTACAAAAATATAGAGAAAATATTTGCAGCAATGGCCAAACAAAGGTTAACCTTTTTCGGACATTTCTATGGAAATAGACTAACAAAACAAATACTCCTATATTTCTCTAAGAAGAAATCGACAATAGCGTGGATTACAGAAGTAAGGAAAGATCTAGAAATAAACATCAAGGAATCAGAAATAGCAGAAAGAAAACGTTTTAAAAATAAAGTACTAAATCTGGAATGGTTTCAAAGCAGATGAAACAAAAAATCGGGTTCAACATGGACAGATTTAAGGAAGAGACTTCATGGGGAGAAAATGAGAGAATATTGGAACGATAGGAAACAACAACAAAGGAAGAAGAGGAACTGAAGTTGTTAAAGTGATCCTAGTTGTTCTATACGATTGTACAAAAAAAAAAGGTCCAACAAATATACGTCATAAAATCGAAGTTTATAGCCAATTTTTGTTCAAACAGATCAAATTTGAATAGTGGTGTAGTGTGTCTAAGATCAAGAGGAAATTTTTGAAAGATAAAGATCATCTTTAAATGTGTTTCTCTCTCCTTGCATCATGTCACGTGCGAGTGTGGGGACGAGGGGGCGTCAACGAGAAAATGTTCCGTAAAGGTCTGAAATTATGTGTAAAGTTCGTTCCAGTTCTCAAATACTGGATCAATAAAACGTGGATAGTCGTTGTCGTGGCTTACACTTCTTTGTCACATCGACCGCTCCCTTTTGATAGTTAGGTGGTTATTACCACCCTAGCGATGATTTCCAGACTAATTGATGTGTGTATCACGTCTGATTGAATTGGTCCAGTGGAGGGTTTGGAGGAGACGTGGAACTTACACACATATCTATATGTACGGACATCTTTTTTTCTGTGATCCGGTTTTTCTGAGATTAAGCCTATACGGTGCCCAAAGTTATACGGAAGTTACCTGCGTAAACCTCATGAAAATTCGTCTACTAGTTTTTGAGATCAGCGTGTTCAAAGACAAATAGACAAGACGATTTTACAGATTTATTTTTAGTATAGATTACTTGTAGGACGCATCTTTCTAAAATCTCAAAGAACTTACAAAAAGTGGTGTATGTATTATGAAATTATACATAAGTATAAAAAAATGTAGCCCGTCAAAGGGAACTGCACCAAGTTGGCCAAAGACATTGTTATCGCTAAAACAGTTGAGCGGTAGCTGTCTGCGGCTGACAGCTGGTGAGTGAAGCAGTGTGCTTAAATAAATCTTCATACATTCTGATGCTTGAAGGAATGTACATAGAGAAGATCATACTAGTAGAAGTCTTCTGCGAAGGAATGCACACAGCTTCAAATATATTACTGGATGTTTACTGAGGTGTCGGCAGAAGATATCTGTCACAATGGATTATGTAATATCAAACTGCAGCGGTAAGACTGAGGGAGCATGTAAGAAATGCCAGTGTGCCACTAACTTCAGAGCGTCCACTGAAACTATTCAAACAAGAACAAAAACAATTTGTAAACGGCAACTTCTCAATGACTATTTCCATGCATGTTTCGACATGTATTATTAAAAGTAATTTTATATAATACGAGGGATGGAACATAAATAATGGCAACTATTTATTCATAACCGATAAAAAAGAATTACATGTTTGTACCTGTTACTGTCCTTCAAAGTAGTCACCAGCGTTGTGTAGAACCCGTTGCCAGCGATGTGGAAGTAGTAGTATACCGTTAGCAGAGCCCGTTCTGGTGATGAAGCGAATGGAGTGGTCTACTGCCTGTCGAATCTCTGGAACAGTGCTGAGAGAATGCCACGAAGCCAAAACTGAAACGCCAATCCAACGAATGGCGTCATTATGGCCCGTCGCGAAAGTCGAAAATGCGTCGGAGCCCCAGTACGGTGAAAGTTACGGTGATTCTCGTGTACGACTGTGATGATGTTATCCCAAAGCATTACGTTCCTCCACGGCAGACCGTCAATGCACAGTATAATTGTTCGTTTTTGAAGCATCACCTGCGACCTGCTTTGCGAAAGAAGCGGCGACACTTTCTGCGCAACCCACCCATCATTTTGAAAGACAATGCGCGGGCGCATACAGCGCAAGCTGTGGCTGATCTGTTCAGTCGATGGGACTGGGAAGTACTGTATCATCCACCATACTTCCCGGACTTAAGTCCTTGTGACGTTGATTTGATTCTGAAGATGAAGGAACCACTTCGTGGCATTCGCTTCAGAACTGTTCCAGACGTTCGACAGGCAGTAGAATGCTCCATTCGCACCATCACCAGAACAGGTTCTGCTAACGGTATACCACGCCTTCCACATCACTGGCAACTGGTTCTACACAACGCTGATGACTACTTTGACGGACAGTAACAGGTGCAAACATGTAACTGTTTTGTATCGGTTGTGAATAAATAGTTGCCACTATTTAAGTTCCAACCCTCGTATTATATACTATTATAAGTAATTTTAATCAACCAGCTTTTTGTTAATTATTTTATCTCCAACCCCGGTAGTAATAATTACTTTGAATAAAAACACAGTTTTGATACTGTTGACGCTTAATGTATATGAAGTTATTTCTTGAAAATCATTCTGGTAATACGTGAAAAGTCATTGTAGATCTATAGTAGACCGCTGTCCGCTGCACTTTATCATTTATGTTAATACAAATGATTTTAATGTACGATCAGTAGCAGTGTTTGTGTGAATGGTTGCGAGTGCTTATTATTATTGGTTTTATTATTGCTATGTCATACTGTCATTATGCAGTTTAGTGCTATAGGCTGTTACATCGCTAAAAACACCAATGCAAACGTTCCAGTTACTGTTTGTACTGTCTTTCTTTTTCTTTTCAATTTCTCATATTGTTCGCGTAGAAGTAAAATGTTATGAACGTGTGTGCATAAAAACGTTGGCATTCCGGTGCTCACGGTCAGTTTTTATAATCAGAAGTTTAATGAAATAGTACATCTCGGGAGCCACGTTAAAGCGCCTACAAGGTTAGGTAAATCCTCTGGTCGATCAATGTTTTTATTTTCCGTTTGAACTTTTAACTTCTTTCATAAAATGTCAGCAACTGCTATATTTTAAAACTTAGTTTGTTATTGTCATTTTATATTTTTGCTTCTTTTTTTTTTTTAAAAAGTAGTATTAACCAAGTCCAGCCTCTATCTTGTGCATACTTTTAAAAAGTTGTTTTAAAATCATAAGTTTTTAAATTAAAATTTATTAAATGTATTGCTACTTTATTTTTAAAAGGAACTGGACACAGAAATACAGTCTTTGTAAACTGTATGTGCTTGTCCAACAATTTCTAGTCACTGTTGCAGTTAACAACAGATGGAAACTGTTCTTTTAACATTGTAACGTCTCTTCTGTGTCAATGGCTTCAGAGAGTGCTGTATTTGCGTAACAAAGCTACATCACGATAGATCAGAAAATGTCATCGAGGATATTCTGCTTGGCGATATGTTGTTAAAATATTTTTGGCCGAAGAGATGGTGGTCACACAAGTTATCGTCCACTGCCGAACATGCAGGTTACTAGGCAGGAACAACGAGGAGTGATTCGATTTTTGTAGGCGGAGGGAGTTGGAGTCTGAGAAGTGTAACGACGGAAAAAGGCTGTATACGGTGAGTACAGTCTGAATCGTCCAGAATTGTGGAATGGCGCAAACGATTCCTTGAGGGGTGCGAGTCACTGGAAGACGATACTCGTCCTGGACAGGCTTATCGTGTCATCACACCGGAAATGGTTGCGGAAGTGGATGGTTTAGTCTTGGACAACCGCAGAAACACCGTGGACGAGATCCGTGGGTTACTGGGTATTAGCGTGGCCACCGTCCACGCCATAATGCACCAACACTTGAACTTTCGAAAAATTTGTGAGCAGTGGGATCCCCACCAATTGACCGCCGAACAGCGCAATACTCGAATGGCGCTGTCTTTGCGTCATCTGCAACATTATCATGAGGAGGAATACGGCTTCCTGTCGCGTATTGCCACAGGTGACGAAACATGGTGTCACCATTTTCAACGGGAAAGCAAGCGTCAGAGCAAGCAATGGAAACATGCGACTTCACTGCCTCCTAAGAAATCAAAGGCCGTGCACACCAGTGATGGTAAGGTCATGAAATTCTTATTTTTTGGCCACAAGGGCCCACTGCTTGTCCAGTTCCTGGATCGGGGAACCACCATCAATCCCCAGCGTTATCAAGCCACTTTACAAAACCTGAGACGAGCCATCAAGTCGAAACGCCGAGGCTTGTTGTCCAATGGTGTCATCCCGTCTACACACGACCAATGCGGTGAAGACGACTTTGCAGCAGTTTCGGTCGGAAACGCTGGAACATCCACCGTACAGTCCCGACCCTTCAACATTTGACTTTCCTGTGTTTGAACCTCTGAAACAAGCTATTCGTGGACATCGATTCGCAACGGGTGACGCAGTGTGTGACTTGGTCCAGGTCTGGACCCGACAGCAGTCTACTAGCTTCTTCAACGATCGAATCGACCGGCTAGTGTCGCAATGGGATAAATGTGCCAACAGTTTTGGCGACTATTTTTGAGTAAGTGTACTGTGTATAACTAAGTTTTTCAAAAAATGGTTCAAATGGCTCTGAGCACTATGGGACTCAACTGCTGTGGTCATAAGTCCCCTAGAACTTAGAACTATTTAAACCTAACTAACCTAAGGACATCACAAACATCCATGCCCGAGGCAGGATTCGAACCTGCGACCGTAGCGGTCTTGCGGTTCCAGACTGCAGCGCCTTTAACCGCACGGCCACTTCGGCCGGCAACTAAGTTTTTGATCCAATAAAATCGTCACCATTTCCTTAAGTTACCATTACCTTACACTAGTGACTGGGTTTCATTTGAATGCTCCTTATATTTTTGCTAATAAGTATGAAGCAGTAAACGTATAGAGTTTTGTAAATTTCGTAAGATACTTTCATAGGTTATGTGGTTGGCGAAGGACGGAGAGCTTACTGTTATACGAATGGCCCATCGATGTTATTACCCAGCGTGTTGTCGCCATTTATCTTGCTTTCCTCGAAGTGATTCAGGTATTACCAATTTTCATCTGTCAGAAAGAAAAATCACTGCAACGGAACATGTATCACTGTTTATTATTGGTTATCGAAGAAGAATCTGTTACTAGCCAGACGTATCTCACCGTTACCTTTTCATCACACGCCTGCGCAAATAATTGTGCCAAAATCCACAATCAATTTAAGGAGATGCTATAGCAATGTTGCACTCTCATTTTAAAAGACATCATTGATTTCTTAAAAATAGTATTTGGGAACTACCAGATGTATTAGTGTAACGTTACACACGGTTACTGATGCAAACGGAATAGTACATATTACTTTGATGACTTCCATCCATTGTTGTTGCCCATCACAAATCATGAAGTAAAGAAATACTTTAAATCGAAGTACTCCAGTACATAGAACAAATTCGACTGGCCCTTTTCTCTGTGTAACGGGAAGCCTGACAAATGTGTACTGTTTGCTCTTATCAAAGCAGCGATTCAACTAACATTCTTGAAGATTGCAATTTCTTGCAAACTTATAATTGTAAGAAATCATTTTAATGGTATAACAAAGTAACTACTTTGTGCTCTACGTGTAAAAAAACGCGATGTACTGGTAAGTCTAAGAGCCTTTCGTATTGTTTTTAAGAAATGCTAAGCAATTGCTGATAGGCTTCTACATGGCATCTTTCACATATTCGCAGAAACCAGCAACTAAGAAAACAGCAAATATTATCGTGAGACAAAGATTAAAATCGTAGTACTCGACAGGGACTCTCCAGATAACTCTAAAATCAACAATCACTGCTTATCTCTTGCACTATGACTCTATGATTCATAAGAGGGCTTCTACAGTGAAGTAATGAGGGTTTCAGAAATCCATTCTCATTTCAAAAGGCTTTGGTGCTTTCATAGAGACGTTTTCTGCAATATTACAATAGAAGAAACTGTTTCCCGTATTATGGTGCCGAATGATGAAAATTACATGTGCACATTTCGTACACGTGCAGATGTACTGTGCATCACACGGCACTTGAGAATGGAAACATATTCCAGATATGAGTCGTGCTTTGGCTACACAACTGAAATAACGTAGTAATTTTTTAAATTTCAGTTTATGTCTAGATAGTTTCATGCTATCTAGTACACGATTCACGACGAATACAATTACATTATGTAACTATGAGATATGGAAAAACTATTGTCAGAAGGTGGGACAGGATTGCCTTACATGTTGTGTAATAAATGGGGGTAGTTACAATGACACTGGATAGAGTTCTAAAGGACAATACACAGAAAGTACGACTGCAAAGTGATTATCACAACTCAAGAAAAAAGATTTCACTACACATTTGAAGTAAGGAAAGGTGTACGAGTGAGACCTGAGCAGTTGGAGGAAAAGTAACGGAAAATTGTGATGATATAGGTGTATCAAAGACAGATAAAATATCGGATGAAGAGTCAGATGAAAGTAATGGAAAGAAACATAAATACTGCAACCCTGTACTCGATTAAATAAAGAAGATTTAAAGCCCATCGTCTAATGGGGAGCGGTGTCATTAAAGGCAGAGGTTGGTTGTCAAGAAAGAGGAAGAATATCAGATATGTCGTTTTTGAACGAACCATCCCACGATTCTCTTAGTGATTTATGAAAGAGTAATACAACTCATATCCGGTTTTGTGGAGGAGTACTTCGATGCCGCTCGTCTTGGAAATGCTTACCAGAATAGAAATAAGATTTGAAGCATCCATGACACGCAGGAAGTTGTGTGTGTGTGTGCGTGTGTATGTGTGTGTGTGTGAATGTGGGGGGAAGGGGCTCATCGATAAGGAGGGAATACACGGTTTATTTTTGATATTCTATAAAATAATGAGGGAAAGGGGCGTTGTCAAGGAGGAAACACATGGTCTGTTCTTGACATGAAGATAATGAGAAAGAACGAAGAAATATCTCAACACCGGTTAATCTTGATGCATTGCGCTGTGCCCAAATACTTCCACACATTATGCCTGCCCATACCGTACGTGGGTTCTTGCAGTGAAACTGGTCTTGCGTCTTCTTGTGGCAGAATTCCTCTTTTGCGTCCGACCCGCTCACTCGCCACTAACCGTCTCTCGTTACCCCCTGACAGACCATGCCCAAGAATGACGCGCCCCTGCGCCCAGCGACAGTATGACAATAACAGCAACCTGTTTGGTTTACATAACGGTATTCCCTGACTTGGCCATTGCGTCTATTACAGTTGTTTACATTCTCCTTGACTGATTATTTTGCGCACAGGAAATTGTTAAAACACAAATATGTCACAATAATATAAACAACATATTTAGACACTTCATTTAAATATACGTAGCTAATAAAACAGGAAAAAATTTATATGTGGGGACGTGTTGTTGCGTTACACCCAGTGACCAGAATTTTGATGTGAATTACGGGTTGAGCTATACGATTGTAAATTTCTTGCTGTTTTCTCTGTCATTTTTCAACACGTGAAATGTAAAACTCGCGGTGCATACTTC